>NW_004955436.1:8850213-8913641 GCF_000276665.1 Chinchilla lanigera
TGGGCTACAAATTGAGCTCAACAGTGGCCTGAACTGCATAGCGAGACCCTGTCTCAAAAAGATAAAAAAAAAAAGAAAAAAAAAAAAGATGTAGATAAAGAATGAAGAAAGATTAAAGGTTTAGTTTTTAGTCTATTGGTCTAATAGATAACAGATTGCATAGAATAATAGCACAGGTACATTGGATGATTATAGATTACAGAGAAGTGACAGCCGTGTTTAAAGGCTATGAGGAAAAGATTGTAAATATACTTGGTTATAAAGCCTTCTCATGTCCATGAAATTATATGTGTCATTTGAAAGTGGACTTCAGTTAGTTATAAATTGGGTTGGGCATATAGCTCAGTGGTACAGCACCTGCCTGGCAAGTGCAAGGTCCTGAGTTTGATTCCTGGTATCAAAAAAAAAAAAAAAAAATTGTAAATGTATTATTGCAAACTTAAGGACTACAACGTAAAGTATGTAAAGTGTTTTTTTACAGTGTCATTGATATGCTAAAAATGATGAGAAATAGAATCATTTGAAAGGCTCAATGATAAAATAAAGAAGAGTAACATCTAATTTTGTGATGAAGACAAAGACAGATATTATGAAAGGTGTGGTGAGTCTGTGATCTCTGAAGATGGAAGGAAATTAAAGAGCAGGAGAGAACAGGAAAGAGAATATGCCAGGGAGCAAGAGCACTGTGGTCGGTGGTACATAGAAATATTCGAGACTGCCAGTAATTAACAAGTGATCAGGCCTTTGGAGAATTTCAGTTAAAACAAATCTGCTCATACTCGGACCCATGGAAGGTAGGACCATGATGATAAATTGATCCTCGAACCATAGTCTGAGGAATGGTTAGCTACTCGAGGAAATCCAAACTATTTTCTTAAGAAAGACTAATTAAAATTAGGATTTGGCATATTAATTGGGTAGCTCAACAGAAGGAAAAGAAAAGAACAGGAGTCTAATTTTCTCTACTGTCTGCCGCGCATAGATTTCAAATATACTGGCAACTCAATCCTCTCACATGTTGGTACTTTGAAACCTTTCTGCTTTTTCACACTAGTCTCTTCACTTTTTCATAGCTTTTAAGTTTTCCATAGATAAAGGTGAAAATTTATATTTGTTTAAAGAACCTATAACTTGAAAATGGTAACCTCAATTGTTAAATCTAGAATAATTTAATTTTTATGGCTAATATTATTACATGTAAGGCTCTCTCTTAGAGAAAGATAAAGAAACCAACACTTTTTATTTTGCTTTTTAAAAGACAAAAGTAAGTTACATGTTTCATAAAAATTTTTAAAAGATAAAAGGCAAAATTACAATCTTTAATAAATTTATACATCTTTGCATATATTGTTCTAATCATGTGTATGTGTGTGTGTATTACACATCCTTTAAAGAAACATTTACTGTTTTACAATTAAGAATGCAGGCTGGGAGTGGTGGTGCACACATGTAATCCCAGCACTCCGGAGGCAGAGTCAGGAGGCTCGCTGTGAGTTTGAAGTCAGCCTGGGCTACAAAGTGAGTTCAAGGCCAGCCTGAACTGGATAGTGAAACCCTGTCTCAGAAAAGACGAAAAGAAAAAAGTAATCTTCGTTTCTCAAAGAAGGATATATAGTGAGCTACTTTTTTTTTTTTTGAGACAGGGTCTCACTATGCAGTTCAGGCTCACTTTGTAACCCAGGCTGGCCTCGAACTCACATCCATCCTCTTGCCTCAGCCTCCCAAGTTCTGGGATTACAGGCGTGCACCACCACCCCCTGCTATAGTGAACTGGTTTTAAAACTGTCATTTTCTGAAAAATTTTCTGACTTCAACTCAGAGCATGGAGACATCCCTGGAGGTACTTATTACAAATTTTCCAATTTCAAATTGTAGAGAAGGGAAAGCAATACATACTTATGCAACCTTAGTTTACACTTCCCAGCTCTTTTCTTGTGGGTGAACATGAATTATTCCGGCTGGGTATGTTTTCTGATTATCCACAGGGAGCTGCTGTGAACAACAGCTTCTGTCCCATTTCCTCTAACAAGGCACTGCTGATTTCCTCTGCGGGCTGCTGAGTCATTTCGCTAAACTTAGTCCTTCTGACTATTCTGTCCGGGAAAGTCCCTTCACAGTCAGGGAGAATGTTAATTAGATGTGACTTTTTTCTACGCTGCCCGCTGAAGCCGTGGTCTTAATTAAGTGTGGGTTTTGAGGACCCCATTAAAATGACCTTTGAAGAAAATATAAAGAAGTTCAGGTAAGCATGGTAGATACTGGACAGTACATGTTTCCTTGAACAGGTGCTATTCAATTGTAGGATACACACAGCGCACCGCAACACGAGAGCCAGTGCTTTGTAATTGGACCTACATTAGTATAGGGCTGGCGATGTTCTGACTCAGTCTGATGTAAGTCTTGAAGTCATAACTGTTTCTACATATTTTTTGTGTGAATGCTTTGTAAATTTTAGCTAAGTTTCTTAATTTCTAGTTTCTCTTATAAAATAACATTAATAAATATGATTAGTAACCGAATATTTTCATTTTCTAAATTTAATTTGTCAATTACTTTCCAAGACTCTGTATTTATCGTTTTGAAAATATTTTCATAAATTTCATCTGTCTCTCATTTACTCAGCGAATTGTTGCATTCCATCTTTTCTTTGCTTTATACCTTTATCACATGGCAGCTATGAAACTTACTAATAATTTCTGAGTTCTGTATTGTTCCAGAATTTTAAATGAAACTCTGTTTTGCAGTTTTTCATTTTATATTAATTTGTTGGTAAATATTCTGTGTCTTTTTTTTCATTTATTCAATTCCCCCTCAATTTAAGAGAAGCCATACTATGAATTTGCATTTTCATACACGGTCTTTTTTGGCTCATTTCCTCTGCATATTTTTAAATGGAGAAACTACTTTTAGACTTTTTCTCTAACTTTTTTAGAAGGAAAAAAATCATCGTGAGAAATCACAAGTCATTTAAGATGAATATCATTGCTTTTGCTATGGGTTTATTTACAACATTACTCTGACTTTCACAATTTTTTTTAGTTAATAATTTAATAGGACATTCTTACCTTAGATGTTATACTTCAATAGGTTTCCCATTGATATTTGTACTGGTTAGCTTTATGTGTAAATTTAATACTATAATATTACTATATAGTATTATACTAGTATAATACTATAAGTAGGTGTTAAATAAAGCATGTTACCCTCTAAAATCCTGTTGAGCTTTACTACTTAGTCGGTGCTTTTAACAACAAAACCTGAGATTTCCTGGAGAAAAAGAAATTTTGCCTGAAAGCTAGGGCATTAACTCCTGCCTCAGTTTCCCTCCTGATCACCTATGCTACAGATTTAGGACTTACCAACTCCCATAACTGCATGAACCAATTCTTTTAAACAAATACAACCATATAATAAAAAATTGCACATTTATTAATAGGTATTTATTAATTAGATTAATAATGGGTGGTTCAAAATGTTATCACAGTACTTTCTTTTTTTTTGTTTTGTTTTTTTTGGGGGGTTTTTTGGTTTTTTTTGTGGTTTTTCTCCAGTACCGGGAACCGAACTCACGACCTTGCGCTTGCCAGGCAGGCGCTTTTGCCGCTGAGCTAAATCCACAGCCCCTATCACAGTACTTTCATGGATGCATTAGGAAAAGCATCACTAATAACAACTGAAGTTGTTAAATGAACATGAAGAATGTCACCTGCGACACCATGGAGTTAATATTTTCCTGGCTTTGGGAATCGTAGGTCCATCATCAAAATAAATATGGGCGAGTAGAAGAGAAGCGTGTAACTGAGAACAAAGAAGTAAAACATAAGCTCATAGTGAAGATGGTGTGATCTTCCCTCCTCAGACCTGCTTTCCTCCTCAGATTCAATACTTTCATAACTTGTATAAGCCGTCAGAAAGCGTCCTTCCCTGTAAAACCCAGTCCCACAGGAAAAACACAGAACCCGGATGAGGAGACTACAGCAGTGGAAGAGTAGACAGGAGGAAAGCTAAAGTCACAAGCGCAGAGCTTGTTTATAAGTGCCTCATGCATACATATTTTAAAAAGTGTCTCACATGTACATATTAATAAATGGCAAATAATTGCCAATCGTTTGATATAAACATTAAACAAGAATGGAAGAGCAAAACTTAAAAAACGAAAGAAGAAGAGAGAGAGCTACAGTATGCAAAGGACAGAGCTTAAGTACAGGTAATGATAAAAGAGTCTTTAAAGAAAATGCAAAATCTCTCAGAGATAAGATAATGCATTTCTAAAAGAAGATCAGGTATAATTTTTAAAGAGATATTAGAAGTAACTCTTAGAAATTAAAAAATAATATCTGAAAATAAAAAATTCATTAAGAAAGTTGAAGGTGCAGTTAAGGCATTTTCCCTGAAGGAAAACCAGAGACAGAGATGTGAAATAGGAGAGTCCCAGATCAAGAATGGAGCTTTAATATGAGATCAGAAGTTAAAGAAAGAGAGGGTAAAAAATGCAATCGAGAAGATATTATCACAGAAATCATTACAGAAATGAAGAACCTAAATGGCAGATTGAAATCTGCCCCATGACAAACAAAAGACAGACTCCCACACCAGCACATGGCTGTGGGCCCCCGTGGCTATCTCTCCAAGGCAGCACTGGAAGGTGCAAAATAAGGGAGCAACACTTTCCAAATTCTAAGGGGAAACTATTTTCACCCTTGAGTTTTGCAAGTCACCAAACCATCCATCATATGTGTAGGTAGGGTAAAGATGTTTGAAAAATGCAGCATCTCTAATTAACTACTATCCCATGCGCTTTTCTCAGGAAGCAAGTGGGGAATGGGTCCTATCAGAAGTGGAAGCATATCAAGAAAGAAGAAGTTCGTTATTTGATTCCAGGAACAGCTAGTCAAAACACAGAAGCAAGTCAAAAGGAAACTACAGGACAGTTTTAAAAGAAGGTCCCAGGACAGAACTTGTGCTGTAGTTCTACAGAGCCAGCAGCTCCAGCTGGGACATAAGGATGGGGGATTCCACATGGTCCACCGTCAAGGGGGGAAATAATGATAGAAAAGATAGATTTACTAACAGATTGGACTCTGTGGACAACATCATTCTGTGCCTTTCTTTCCACAAATATGTTGGAGAGAACTGAAGAAATCCAGTTAAAGAAAATTGTGAGGGTCATCACTACAGAAAAACAATTATACATCTCTTGGTTCAGAAGTGAATCATCACAATAATTAAAATGCTAATTACTTAACCATGACTTAGTATATTCTGGGGAAAGGGAAGTAGAAATATAAGAGAATTATATTTTCGTGATCATGTGGGAAAATAAGCAGTGACTATCCGAAGTCCATCACCTGAAAAACAGTCCTATACCCATTATTTGGAAATGTAAATTCAAACACCAAAATGTAGGGGAACACATTCAAAGGAGTTGCCTTGGTGTAGCACAATCTGGGGAAAGTTCGTGAATGGCCAAGGGCACAAGATTTGAGGGCAACTTTTTTAATAAGTCATTTCACTACCCTTTGGATTTTTATTCTGGTAAATGTCAACATTTTTTTTTAAATAAGAGAAAAAAGAAGTTTTAGACTACTGAAACCAAAGTAATTTTCTGCTGCAGTTTAATCACCTAATGTATATTTGAATACTACCTTTCTGAGTGTACTATTCACTTGTGTGATTTTTAGCTCTCTGCTTACAAAATGAGTTAATGTTTTCTATATCTGAGCAAAGAGGCACTTTTAAGTTTTGCACAGAAGTGAGATTTTTCTCCCAAAAGAAAAGGAAAAAGTCTGTATAATACCAAAAATTTCAGCACTAATGATCAATCTACACATCAAAATTTAAAACCACTTAAAAAGACTTAGTGGCCAAGACCTCTTTTTCATGCAGCAAATTTAAATACCTGAATCTATATTACAATTGCAAGTATTACGCATTTCATTTGCTACAGGAATATGAATTTTATCTTCCTGTGAAAAGCATAAACACATCATGAATTGACTCGCAAAACCAGTAATTAGTGGTGCTGGGTTGTCATTGTCTAGAGAAGCATAATTTTTTTTAAAAAAATCACAATATGTGTGATGAGAATCTGAGGGGTTTCTGGTCTATCATGGGATTTGATCAAGATATGGGGAACAAACACTCCATTTAAAGAGTTCTGTTTCTTTTTAAAATGGAGACTAAACTGTCACTAACATAGTACAACTAGTAATAAGAGCAGACAGTCTTATATTCTGTCTTCTTATTTGCTATGTTCTCTTTTGAGCCAATCAATATTTCGTAGCTTCCTGTAGTCCTCAGTCATTTTCACCTTTTGCTTCTCGTAAGATTTCTGTAAAGCTGCCTGTCCCCACTCAGGTTCATTCCTGTTCTTGTCTCTTTAGACAGAAAGGACTCAGGCCAAGGGAGATGTAGGCTACACCAGATACACGAGACCTGTGGGCAGCAACTTTCCAGTGTTCTTGGATTTCAAAGTGTATTTGAATCTTCAATTTAAGAAAGAAAAATGTAAACTATAATTGGTTCAAA
Source organism: Chinchilla lanigera (assembly GCF_000276665.1). Taxonomy (NCBI): domain Eukaryota; kingdom Metazoa; phylum Chordata; class Mammalia; order Rodentia; family Chinchillidae; genus Chinchilla; species Chinchilla lanigera. The sequence goes on from NW_004955436.1 coordinate 8,856,742, forward strand.
GGTAGCATACAGTTCGCATGAAGGAAAACACCTATATTTCACAAAAATTTTAAAATGAGTGTTTTCATTTTTAAAAGCTCAGGAAGCATTTCTCCTTCAGCCAGTAGTCTGTGCACATGGGAGCCAGTTTCATTGAGCATTTGTCCCCAGATCATGCACAATAAGGATGAATACTTAAAAGAAGCCCAAAGAACTGGTCCAGAACAATGAAAATGAAATTTTAATTTTAGTATCATTAACAAATGGAAATTAAAGAATTTTTATTTCAACCAGAAGCTTTAGCAGAAAAGATTTAGCAGAAAGATTTAGCAGAAAACATATTTCCTCTACTTAAACGATTCTTTACCAACCCTTATTCTTCTGATGTTTAATTTTACTTAATTGCATCTTAATACAAGTTGATCAAGCGAGCAGACTAGAGAAAGGGTTAGCTTGCTTTTCCTTCCAATTGACTTCCAAATCCTGTTTCCTGGGTATCTTAAATGCTCCTAAGCTCAACTGTGTTTCTCTGTCTTTCCCATTGATATCTCTATTGTAGGCACTTCTAATATCCTGCCGTGCACCCAAATGACATAATTACACCTCCATCTCTACTTCTGGTTTAGCAACCACCCTGGATGCGGGCACATTTCAATCTCTTTCAAAGAGATGTCAGGACTTTGTGACTGATGGCACTCTCCCTTGAATGTCTGCATATTTATCTCTATCTGCCCTTCCAATTTGTTTATTATCAGCTGCAGGCTAGCTCCAGTCTCTGGCTTAGCTCCCAGCTGCCCGTCCTGTTCCCAACCTGTTCTGTACGCTGATGTCTATTTCCCAGTCATCCTTCGAGATCTGGTCCTTGATCAAAATTCCTTGAAAATTGTAACCACCGTGCCCATGTGCTTAGATTCTGGGTTTACTTTCACTTGCAACCATGTAATAGGTAGAGGTTATAATAGTTTTAGAAAGCTAAAAGCTTTTCAAATGATAAAATGCTGTTTTAAAATCTGAGAGAAATCATTTCAATTGAATATTTTAGGATAGTGAACAAAACACAAGTAGGCAGTCTAAAATTTGCTATGTCCTCAATTTTTTGAACTTGACATAACTTCAGGTTCAAAATGAAGTGAACTAATTTCTTGTTAAATGTTTTAGTGTGACTTAATTTAACACACAATTCTAAAACTTACAAAAAATTCATATCAAGTTTTTTACAGTTGTTAAATAAACAACAATAATAAATGGAAAATGAATAAAACATTTTGAGATATCTAAGGAGGTCCATTTGGACCAGATATTTTTACACTTGCTTATTATATACTACCTAATCTTCTCAAGATTACATGCAATGCTTTAATTATACCTTATTTCACTCTCAGAGACAACTCCAAGAGATAGGCAACAGAGATATCATCATCCCCTTTGCATAGACAAAGAGAATTTAAAAAGCTCACCCAAAGCCACTACTTACAAAGTTATGGATGCAGAATTAGAATCTATTACTTTTAGCTCATGTTCTGAAGTCTTTGCTTCCCTAATTATCCCATTTCTATACCATAATCTTGAAAATTCAAAGTACTAATACCTTTGGAATAACAATGTTCTTACCACACATTCCAAATTTAGAATACAAACAATTCCATGAAGATTGTACATTAAAACAAACACACTAATATAATAATTAATTTATCATATCATTTTCTTTAAATTAGAAAGACTGCATGCCAAGTGAGATTTTGATCAGCAATGTGTAGCAGAGGAAAAAGAAAAGAAGGTTGTCATAAAATAAAAGAACTCAATAAAAGAACTCATATTTGTAGCAGCATAATTTATGCTGACAAATTCTTGGAAGCAGCCTATATGTCCATCAACAGATGAGGGGATACAGGGAGTATGATATCTATATACAGTGGAGTACTGCTCTGCCATGAAGAGAAATGTGAGTCATTTGTAAGAAAATGGATGCACCCTGCTGCTAATGTTAAGAGAAATAAACCAGATACACACACTCAAACATCTCATGGTTTTTCTTACATAAGAAACCCAAATTTTAAATAGAGAGCAAAATAAACATAGATAATAGAGAGTAAGGAGGTAAGTCTTTCTCAAGTGAAAAGAGGATTAAGAGACAGAGAAAGGAGAGGGAAACGGGGTGAGAACAGGAATTAAGATGCATTGTGTACGTATACCAACTCCACATAAGGAACGCAGGCTTTGTCTACTCCACACATGTACTAATAGAAATAAAAATGAACGCCGAAGGACTTACTAGGAAAACGGCATTCTGAATCATTTTCTTACCACAGGCACAGAAGAAAGCCTCTTTCTAACCCAATATTCCCTTGTCTAAAAATGAGCTCTTTTCTGTGTTTAACAAGTAGGAATAAAACTGATATTTTAATCTTTCTGCACCTCATGGTTATAGCACGTTATGTTTTGATAACATCATACAGTTTCTAATAATCATATAAACACGTTAATGTTCAACTTGATTCTTGCAAAAGATGCGTGGTTTGTTTTTGTATGGAAGAACCCAAGTGTGAACAACTTAGTGAATATAACAGAGAGGAAGCCACACTCTTTGGGCTCTAAAACCTTTCCTTTGCCCCAACCCCACAATCTTCCTGCTCACAGAGTGCCTATTTCAGTGGATACTCACATTTCATCACACCTTGTATTTCATAAATAGGCTTGAGAATCAAAGCACCATAAAAGTCTTTAGGGAATGGATTTGTTGAATCCCACTTATTTACAAAATCTGTAAGCTTCACAGTTCGGGTTCTGTTCTTGGGGATCTTCCATTCAACAATCTCTTTTAATGTATAAATATGTTCATCTTCACATTCGTAGAATTCCCCTTCTTGTGTCACAGGCAAAGTGAATGAGTGATTTTGTTGATTCCTTACTATGACACAGTTCACCACTAATTCTCCATTGACATCTTCAACTGAGTTGAGCGTGATTTGCTCACCCTGCTTTATGGTGAGGTTCTCCAGTTCTACATCCTTCTGATGGTAGAAGCAAGGATGCCCTAGTCTGCTGGGTCCAATCTGGGTTGTTCTTGTAATTTCCTCCATAGTAAGGTAGGGAGTTTTATCGGCCACGATCTTAAAAAGACCTAAGAACAGAATTGCATACATCAAATAATGATCTTAAAAATCAGTGTTCTTATAAGAAAATGACAATGTTAAATCATAAAAGAAGTATGGCGGAGCTTTCAAAAGGGATAAAAGATTAATTTTTACAAGATTAGAGACAATTGTTTTAATACTGACTTCTAATCAAAATGTCAACATAGTATTTGTAGATTACTATGGCATTAACCAGACAATATGAATCAAAAAAGAGAAAATACCTTGAAATACAAATGCTCATTCTTGAAAAGGGGAAATCTGGATGAGATATGAGCTCTATCTCAACTGGAAATGGAATCTTAAGGAAAGTATTTAATCTCAAAAGACTACATTTTTTTAAAGAGAGAGAATTGCATAAGATTAAGTTACCCATGAATACATTCTTCAGATACAACTAAAAGGTCCTCCAGAAGGAAATTGACTCATAGTCAAATTAATGATTAAAAAGTTATAGGGACAATGGTGATAGTTATACAATATTGTAAATGTAGTAAACATCAATAAATTATATACTTACAAATGATAAACTTTATTACGTTCATTTTACCACGATCAAAAATATCTACACAGTTTCAATTAATGTAGAATTTCTCAGAAAGTTTGTGTACATTGTAATTCTCAAAGGGAAATACGATGTGCAGAATTTCACAATTTTTTTCATTATAAAACTATCAGTGAAAACATACATTAGTAAATCATAACATAATATATTTGTGGAATGCCTAAAATTTCTTGGAAAAACATTAAGTTATGTAATTGTTTTGGATAAAGTACACTTGATAATATATCATTCTTTCTTTGTACTATTTTTGCCATTAAAATTTCACGTAAACTTGTTTTTACTAATTTTGCTATTTGAAGTTTTTCTCTAACCTTATCAGCGTGATCACTAATACAATTAAATGGCTCTCTTGTTTGAATTACTGCTCCTACAGACACATCTGTTTCGTGTCACTTTCAGAAACTTATTTACTGAATAGATTTTAATCAATTCTAGAGGAGAGAAGAACAAAAGAAAATTTAATTAGTAGATGTCTCAAAGAAAATGTAAATTTATGATAATATTATGTACTAATGCTAAGAAGACAGTGTATTTGAAAGCCTTGTTGGAATGACATATCTTAGAAAGATCATTTACTAGTTTACTCAACAAATGTATTCCAATTAAATCCATTTAAACAGCCAGTTCTTTATTACCAAGATTATAGTATATTCGTGTATATTTAGAATAGCATCAAAAAGTGTTTCTGGTCAATTATTTTTACAGTCTATTTTTTCTCTAAAAATAAATTTTGATTAATTTTTGATATTAAATCCCTGAAAAAGTGTGAGTGATTCTATAATAATCAGAGTGAGTAAGGTAACATGTGCAGTGTCTCCTGAGAACCTTTAGAAATTGGAAACCATATATCCACTACATGGCACGTCTGAAGGCAGTAAGGAAAGGAAAGATTTACTTTGAAAGAGTTTCTTATTTTATTACATCTTAAATCAGGGAAAATCCAATGAATAGCATTCTTGAATTCACTACAATAAATCAATAAATATGTGTGTGTTTGAGTATGCACATGTGTGTTTGATCTCATTTGCCAGGCATGAAAACTTATTTCTCAAAACACATAATCATTATTAGGGCATAGAAAACTCAGCAGCTTTTGTAAAATAAGTTTAAAAACTAGTTACCCAGCATTTCATAAAAGTAGCAGTACATAGTTTTATTTCCAGCCTGGTTATATTGATGATGTTAGTTGCAGAAGAATTAATTCAGCATCATCCTTCTTGGGGAATTGAATTCACCCAAAGTAATAACAGACCTAAAATATTATGAAGTTGAAACAACCTGAAGCCCAAAGGGTTACTACTATTTTAAGTTAATCACTCTCTGCAGTGCTGTATGATTGGGTGCATCTATCATAGGAAAAGTGCAGCTATGAGCCTGTGTGTTTTCTCTTAGAAGATGATGCCATACACAGGTTAGCATACTAAGTGGCAGAATATAGGAGAAATATTTTATTAACATATCTACACATACTATTGCAGATAATCAGAGAGTACTGACTTATAAACAACAATCCAATAACACACAAAGGAGGGCCAACACGATGTTGTAGTGGCAATTCACTTTCACAATGAAAAAAATTCAACCTGAATTAAAAACTCAACAGAATCGATCAGTTAAATTTTCCAATCCTCCCTCCAACTTTTTCACAAAGAGGTTAATGATTTAATATTAAAGAAAACATGCTATACTGTTCTTCTAAGGGAAAACAAAGTCCATTGTAGGAGTTGAATAATCTCCAAGGTTATTATAAAGTAATCCAACACAGTGTTTATAAAAAAAAGTTAAGAAGAAAGGAAATAATTTTCCAGTTTTTTGTTAGCTATTAAAATGAATTTTATTCATAGTTTTAAATTAGGATAAATTGTCCATAAAGAACATGTCGCTTAAGAAATAAAAACTATAAGAAAGTGCAATGAAATAAATCATTGAAAACTAATTAATAAGTGGAGGTAGTCTTTTAAATGTTTTCCCTAATTCTTAGATTTTAGGAGAGTTGATGCTTTTAACCAATTCTTAATGCTCTTGAAGCAATATTATTAATAAAACAGTAATAAATTTGTTTACAAATTTACAACTTTAACAATTTTTCATATGAAACATTTATCTTCACAATAATTTTTAGAGGTGGGTAAAATGAATATTATTCCTGAGTTCAGAAATGGCCACAAGTTTTACAGATGAAAACCATGGCTCTAAAACTACAAATCAGAGCTTTGACTTTAGATACCGCATTTCGCCACCACCCCGCGCTTCCTCCCTGCAGCACTTATGACTTAGAAGGCCATCTGCTCATGAGAACAATGTATTCACTCTGGATCTCTAAGCTGGGCCTCTTAGCGAGCCCAGCCTCTGTCAAAGGCCCCAGTGAGCAAAGACCAACAATCACTTCCTGGCTCATTGTGCAGAATTCAACTCAGCAGATACTTTGTTCTACTTTTTTTTCCTTCTCCCTCATCAATTTCCACCCAAAAAGTGAACAATTGTAAAAATTAAATTCCCTAACAATATAACTTACACCCAGTATAAGATCATTGTGAAGATTACAAAGTCCTTTGCCACACTATTGTAAACCCACTTTCCAGTTCCAGCCAAATCTATTTTCTTCATCTAAAATAAGGAATTTTGCAGTGAACTTTTCTGACTAATTCTTATTGTCCCCTCAATCAATCAAATTTAGAATTCTTCAAATAATAGCTTCTTGGCACACCCTGGCCATTATGGGCATGATGCAATTTTATTTTAAAAATAGTACTATGAGGTAACTCATTAATAGATCATGGACATTTCATGGATAAGAGTATGAACCTTTGAGAAGATGACACAAATTAAAGCTGACAGAGATGATTTCAAGCTGGGGTTATTCCTCCCTTCTGGATGCAGGAGGACACAGAACTTTCAAAACCTAACATAAGAAGTTGATTTCACTGAGAGGGAGGACAAGGCTTAGAACTTAACAAGGCTTAGGTCTCATTTGTACTTATGTCAGATAAGCAGGTTTCTAGAAGACATTTTTGCAGGTTTCAAATGGACGAATGGCTCTACACATTTCCTGCAAATAAACCATGCTTTGAGAATAATACCAATACAAACACAAGTAAACAAAAATAAAAATGAGAATTGACACTTGTACTGACACTTTCCTTCAGCCAGATTATGAGATAAGACAGTCATATGCTAGCCTAATAAAACACAAAAATTGGCCAAAACTTTAACACTTCAAGTTGTCAAAATACAGATTTATAATCATTATCATAAAGAAATTTGTCTTTGAGAAACAAGTAAGGACAAGACAAAGAGACAAAAACTTCTTCGCACACAATCTCAAACAAACACATACACTTGAGATGAATGTTAAACATGTCTAAAGGCCTGACACAAGTGCAAGTCTGTAAACAAATCCTACTGCTATATATTTCTGATCAGAAGCCTTATTGCTCCATCAGTGAAGTTAAGTGTATCTTGGCTATTTTGTCTTCCTCTGTCTTTTAAAAATACTGTCTGCCATCAAATTCTTAAACAGCTATGTTATTATATATCTGTTTATTAGGTACGTCATTTCATATATTTCTTATAGCATTTTGTTGTATTTCCAAAGCAATCCTTATGTTGATATCCTACAAAAAAATATCTTCTTCAAGACTCCTCCAAATTTAATGTTTCTTGTAGAAACATCAGATTGCAATGGTGTGTGTGAGACACTTCCATCAGTCAAAACACTTTAAATCCTAAGGTAAAGTTCCAGCATATAAAATAGTAATAATCCTGTCTGAACTGTGAGAAAATTCTCCAGAATTCTGAGTTAATTATGGTCCTATTGAACATCATTGACAAATGAGTGACTTCGACATTTTTCATGGAAGATTCTCCAAAGGCAAAAACAAGCAATTAAAATATAAGTTTTGTCATAAGAAAATGTTGCACAGAAATTTAGTTGAGTATTTGAGAAGGAAGAGGATATATCAATGATGAAAAGTGTGTTAAATGTTGGCAACACTAAGCATGCCCATACAATTGCTGTAAAATATCTTTACATTAATAATTGAATCAGAACCATTAGGAGCAGCTATTTTACCTCGAGGTAAAATGGTCTATCGTAAAACTTTTCAATTCTTTTCTACCTCTTTGGTTTAAACTTAGCAAGAGAAAAACAAAACAAAAACACATTTCTTTTGCAATAACACCTAAGCTCTTTGAAAGGACTGACTGTAATATCTAACATATTTGGGATGTTTAACAAATAATTAACATTAATAATTCAGCTCTTGATATCAAATCATATAACCTGATATCTATGCCTAAAGCTTCGTTATAATTATAGCTTCTTAATAAATGTACCATGCATATTGGTCCATGTTAAAAGCCTCTTTCTCCCAGGCAGTGAAAGTGAGTAACAGACCTAGGGACAAGGAAAAAGAATGTGTTTGTTCTTCCCATAACCCTTGGTGATAACACCGGTCCTGGATTGTTTCTGGTCTTTGGAGTCTCTTTCTGGTCTTTGGAGTCTCTTTCCGGTCTTTGGAATCTCTTTCCGGTCTTTGGAATCTCTTTCTGGTGTTATGGGAAAACACCGGGCGGCCTCAGATCTGGGCAGAGACACCATAAACCTTTACCGTGGCCCAAATCTCTCACTAAATTTTGTTAGGAGTATCTTTAAAATGTCACATATTTACTGCTGCTGGCCCTTGGTGACTTCCGGAAGCGGAACTTTGAGAGTAAGTGAACGCTGGACAGAGGAGAGCTGAGTGATCGGGACTGCGCGTCGTCCCTCTGACGGCCTAGAATTCAGCTCTGGGCTCAGCCCTTTCTTCTTTGTATAAATTGAGAACTTAAGTTCTCAGAGTTTCAAAAGTCTCTTCTATGATATGGAAAATTATCTCTTCCCTCATAAAGTCACTATGACAACCGAGTAACTTAATACGTGCAATATGCTTACATGATACTTAGTGCATCCAAAGCATCTCCCCCAAAAGCAAAACTAAAAAATAAAAAGAATGGTTATTATATCTCATTTTCTTTCACTCCAGAATTGTAAGCTATTGCAAGATGATCATGGGTCAGAAGAATTAAGAGCACTAGAATTTCAGGGCCAGAAAGACATACTGGATTTTCTAGTCTGGATTAATTTAGAAGAAACAAGCTATTTAAAATTCACAGATCAGTGTCTGGTCCAGATGCAGCAAAATTTCCCAGCAGTGATAATTTCCACACATTTTGCCTAAGTATTTGAAAATGGAAATGAGTTTCAGGTGACTACTTTAGCGGGGCTGGAGTTGCGGGAGGTTTTCTGGGTTGTTTGGGGGAGTTTCTCTGATCCCATCCTTTGATAAAACGCTTAGACTTTAACAACCCTAACTTCATGTCCACAATGAGCAGATTACTGGGTAGGAAGAATAAAAGATGCGAGCACATTTTCAGTGCAGTTATCGTGCTTCTTGTCTTTATTCAGAGGTACACATTATGCACAGTGGCTGAAGTTCCCTTGAACAAAAGAATCAGCAAAATGCCCCAGTATTTTTGAACAGCAGTTTTATTCATGACTCTGAAAGGTATTTGAAACCAACTGAGAGAGGACTGTATCCTCCCTCTATTTTAACGATCTTAATTTTCTAATGGAATGTTGGTAGAAAGAGTTGGGAGCCACGTGAGGCTGGTTGTGTTGCTCGGTATTGATGTTGCTTGCAAATTAAATGTACCTAAGTAGCCACCTGTTTGTGCTTATGATTATGTAAAGCCCCATATGTTTCCCTCTCTACACATGGGAGGTAAATATTGAAAAATTATTCTGGTGTGAAGGGTGAAACAGCAGCAATTCTTTTATAACTGTTAACATATGCCGTGGTGTTTCCTTGTAATGTGCTTTGTCTGACATATTTGCTGATTTTTGCCATGCAGTGTTCAAAAAAAAGTAAAAGAATCTGTTACCCATGGTTATACAAAACAATTAAAAATCAGTTTACATTAAATTCAAATGAAGAAGAGGTATAATTTTCCAAGCCTACCATAAGTTTTAAATGGATTCTCAGGCTTACGATTTAAATGGTATTTTTGTGTGTGCATAATAAAGAAAAGTGAATCTTTTATTTTTCTAAATTCACCAGCATAGAAAAATGAGCATTTTCTCTCTAAGAACATCCTTCGGCTTTCACATTTCTAAGTAGAAGAAGTGAAGTCCAAGAACATAAATGTGAAAGTAGCACGGAAATTCATCCCGGGGCTCTTTGTCTGGGCAGGCCGTCGTCACCCCAGGGAATTCCCTGTGCAAAGTCTCCAGCTGGCCCCTGGCAATCCTGCCCCGGTGACCTGGCCTTGGAGACGAGCCCCTGGTGCAGAGTGACTGCCGTCCAACTGCCATAGTCTATTTGGAGACTCGCTCAGACAGGAGCCCCCAGAGCAGGCCAGAGGGGCTGGCCTGCAATTGTGGTCACTTTACACCCAGAAGACAAACACACATGGTTTGTCTTCGATTAAGAGTGCTTCACAGGTGGACAGTTCAGCAGCCCTAGATATGCATGTTTCTGATTTCCCCATGAAGTGCTCACAAGATACAGAAAGTAATAGAAAAAGAGGAGAACTCAATATGCAGTGAAAACCTACACATGATAGATCAACCACCTCTCACCTCTGGAAGGAAGTCACTTTCATTAAAGTGAGAACAGAGATGAAACGAGCACATTAGAGGCCTGCTCTAGAAACAGGAGACTCTAAATATTTAAAGATAATAGGAATAAAAACAAGAGTTATCCATCACTCAGTATTTCCTGTGTGCCAAGGATTATAGCAAACACTTGCCTATCTCCTCACTGAATGCGTTTAATTTTCAGAAGAATTGTATGAGCTCAGTAATATTAATTCTTCCCTCCTTAACAGACATGGAAACTTGAAAAACTGAAGCCATAAGACACATTAAGTTTACTCAGTCTAAGGTTTTATTTGTGTGAGGAAGAGGCAAAATAATATGAGTATATATCCATATACCTATCCATATGCATGCTCTATAGAAAGTTAATAAATTTAAAATAACATCACTTGTATTCCCATTGGACTGAAATATCTCTTCCAAAATTTTGGTTTTGTTTTCTTTCTCAATCTCAATATTCAAACAAATAGAATTGCTCTCAACAACATGGAAACACTCCCGTGTACGTTCACTTAGATCCTGCTTGTCTCATTTAACAGCGATTATATCCCATGTGCTAAAATATTTCACACAAATATAATTTTAATGGCTGAATAATATGCTGTACCAGATTTATTGGAACTTATCCTTTTTCCACATTATCGAGTATTTAAGTTGATCTCATTAATTTGCTGTTACAAATAACTCTACAATGATTAATTCTTTACAGAGTTTATTCTGATATGTGGAACCACTGAATTAAAGGCTTACACATTAGAAAGGCCCTAATGCTAGAAAACGAGTGGTTTCCACAGCAGCAGGACAGAGTCACAGACTATCCTTGTCATTAATCACTCTCCCTGCACATGCACAGAATAAATATTTTCTCATTAACTGACAGATGGGACTTGGAATATATCAAATCTGTGTTCAGAAAGGCAAATCAATCTATTACCAAATTTGTTTCCATGGGATTAAAACAGTTTACCCCTCAGTTAAGCTTGAGAGAAATCATTTAACATTATCTTTTTACTGTATGGTCATAATCCAAAGCAGAACTAATTAAATATGTGGAAAAGTTTTAATTATTTTGTTAATTTACAGTGATGAGTCCATTTTAATTTCTATACGGTGAAGAGCCATTTGATTTCTTCTTTGTCTATTTTCTTAGTGTTCTCCTAGACTTACTGATTTTGTTGTTTTATATTTTATTGGTGTCTGAGCCTTTAAAGCCATACTCATTGTCCACATTTTGCTGTGAAAAATTTCTTCCACTTTTAAAAAGTCTCTAACCCATAAAACTTGCATTTATGTCACCAAATATATTGTTTACCATTTTTATTATATTTATAATCTGAGATTTGTTTCAAATCAGCCATAAACTAGTTCTAATAAACATGCAACTTTTTCACCTAGTTCAGATTTCTTTTGCTATGTTTTGTAAGTTTGATAATCCAATGTGACCTACTGTTTTCTAAACTAATTACCATACCAGAACAATTTACTAAATAATTATTTTTTAATCCCAGAGGCATAGCACCGCTTTTATCAAATAGGAAAAAATGCTCTGTAATAAATATTTTTCTGAGCTCTAAGCAAATACTTAAGTGCATGGGCACTAGAGTCAAGTAAGAGCATTACTCTGATGATTCTACAACAATTAGCTCTGCTACTATTAAAGTAATTTATTGTTTCAGGTTTGACTTTCAATAATACACAGTACAATGTAATATAACTTTACACCGTATTAAGCTTCACTATTGGTAGGACTAGTATTTTGTTTCAGTTTTTAAATATTTGCTTGAGTATTTTTGTTTCTTTACTCTCCAAAATGAACATTAGAATTATTTTCTGATGGCTCAGTATTCTAATAATAATTATTATAATATGAATATTACGATTGTCATTCTGATGAATTTATAAATTAATTCACACACAGTTGACTTATTTACAGTGTTAACTTTACTGGTTCAAGTAGTTAATAAGTCTTCATTTTATTTTATTTATTTATTTATTTATTTATTTATTTATGTCTTTTTGAAATAGGGTTCCACTATGTAACTCAGACTGGCCTTGAACTCACTTCATAGCGCAGGCTGGCCTTGAGCTCACAGGGATCCTCCTGTCTCACCCTCCCAAGTGCTGGGCTTACAGGTGTGTGCCATCACACCTCTCTGCCTTCATTTTAATATGAATACTTTTATAATATTTATAAATAAATTAGTAAATAAATGGGGTAAAGTATATAAATATGCAACCCTCATGTGTTCTAAATAGTTATGAGAAGCTGTGCCCGTATATATTCTCATGTATAAACATTTCTGTGCATGATACTAAAAACAATTGATTTGTGTACTTACAGCAGATGAATTTTATTACATTTAAATTATATTCCAATAAAGCTGTTAACTTAAAAATGAGAGAGGGGAGAGTTAAAATTAATCCTCAGCCTCAAAAAGCAGTAGAATTGGTCCCCTGGACCTTCCTAGTAGGAATGCAAATTGGCAAAGAAATGTGATTTTGCAATTTATATCAAGGTCTTTAAAAACATTTGTACTTCTGAATCAATAAATTCATGTACACTCAAAACTGTAATGAAAATTTTAGCATAAAAGGCTGTTTATTACATTATAAATTTATCGATCATACGTATGAATTTAACAAGTTATGGAATATGCATATAAATTTAAGAGAGTAAGGTTATGCTTTCAAGAGTATTTAGTAACACAGACAGTTCTTCAGAAACAACATTTTGCCCCATTACATTAAATCATATCTTTGGTTACAGGTTTACATCAGACTAGAAAACAACAGGAAAACATGTACTAAATATAGTGCTAGGTCACTCTAGTTATAGAATTACAGGGACCTTTTACTTGCTTCGCTCCTCTGTTAACAGCAATTTTATTCCTAACTGCCAAAATTTGGAAGTAACCGGGAAATCCTTCAGCAAGTGAACGGATAAACTGTGGTAACTGTAGGCAATGGAGTATTAATTCAGCACTAAATGAAGTTACTTATCAAGCCATGAAAAGCGAAGGCTGAACCTTAAATGGATATTAGGCTACATTACTACATGATTCCAATTATTTGACATTCTGGAAAAGGCAACAAACAGTTTGGAGACAGTAAAAGGATCTGTATTTATAAGGGATAGGGATGGACAAGGTTAGAAACACTGCACAGAGGATTCTTAAGGCAGTAAGACCATTCTGTAGGGCACTGTAGAGGGGGTACATGTCATTACACATTTATGAAAACCCATGGAATGTATAGCACTGATTCAACCCCAATGGAACTATGGACTTTGGGCATTAATAAGTTCCTGACCGGGGCTGGGGATTTAGCTCAGCGGCAAAAGCGCCTGCCTGGCAAGTGCAAGGTCGTGAGTTCGGTTCCCGGTACCGGAGAAAAACAAAAAAAATAAGTTCCTGACCTATAATAAGTGTGTTACAGTGGTGTGCAAGGTCATAATAGGGGAGGTGGCGGTACACCACATATGATTTACTGGGTCAGGAAGAATATGTGAATTGAGCTTGTATGCCTATAGTAGAACTTTTAAATCCCTGAACTATCACTGGGTGTAAATAGAGTAATGCGTTCTCTTGATGCTTAGTTAATATTAAGGAACTAAAGACCCGAACATACAATTATTTCAGGGAAATCTGGCTGCTTTCATGATAGTCCTTCCGTGGTGATAGTGTCCAAACAACATCATAAAGAGCTGTTAAAGAGCCATATGGTGGGAAAAAGACATGGTAAGAACAAGAAGTGAGGAAATAGATCTTAGAAGGTGGACATAAAATACTAATTGTATGAAAACTTGTAGAAGTGTGTCAGCTGTAGAATAGCTTATTTTAAAATGATCTTTCTGATATAATTCTGCTCTAAAGCCAAAATGTACATAGTTTGGAAAAAGATCACTTTAACTTAGAATTACAAAGTCTGTTTTGTCTTCCAGATAACATACATGGTTGTTATTCAAAGCCTAAGGACATACATAAATAATCTCATCATGCACTGAAGTATAGAAGAACATCTGACTAAAAAAGTAGAACTGTAAATTACTACAACAGCCTGCATTTCTTTTCTATGTTGATTAATTCATATTCTGCTACATAGTTTGTGTAGAGTATCATTTTCTTTGTAGGAAAATATGTCAGACCCAGCTGAACTTATTTTGCTTAAGTGAGCACAGTGGGAAAGATATGCCTTAAGAGAATTTGACCCAGAAAATTTGGAAGCATAACCCTGGTTTCTTGGACAGAAAGTTATCTAAAGGACAAAGAAGACACTCCATGTGGACCTGCTCTGAGCCATGTTTTATCATAATATCCAGATGGAAAACAGAAAATTCCACTTATCTCTTGTTTCTTTGAACTGAAGCCTTTCAAAACTGGAAATGTTATTCTTGATAAAGCTACTAAATATATTAATACGTTTGAAATAATAATTTTCTTAGCAGATTCTTTTAGAAAAAAAAAAAAAAACCAGTTAAACAAAAAATTACCTCAATCATTACATGGCTAAAGATGAAAGTGTTAATTGATCATTTCAAGTGTTGATTAAAATGCAGTGAATGAATATATTCAACATAGTACTACATGTATTCTACCTATTAAGTTTATAATTCTGCAAATGGAACAACAGGAAAATTAATTTTGAAAAAGCCTAATCAGGGCTGGGGATTTAGCTCAGCAGCAAAAGTGCCTGCCTGGCAAGCGCAAGGTCATGAGTTCGGTTCCTGGTACCGGAGGAAAAAAAAAAAAAAAAAAAGAAAAGAAAAAGGCTAATCAATCAGGTATTTTGATATGGAGGCATAAAGGGCATATTTCATAAATTTTAGTCATTTGCCCTTGATTTCATTTTGAAGCATTTCTCTAATAATTTAAGTCTTGTCATTAGTTATTCTTCATATTTTTCTAAATCTTTCATCCCCTTTGGTCAAGAAAGCACATGAGATGTTTGTTGTGATTTTTAGAGGTAATGTTTTATGCAACAAAAATCATGGATAAATGTGTCTACTAGGAAATTTTTAAATTTTAAACTTTATATATATCTTGGGCACAGAGATTGAACAAAGCTGTTCTGATTTGGCCTCAACTAAAGGCCATTGCTAAAGGCCTGGTTGGCAGCCTGCAGTGCTATCGGGAAGGTACAACTTTTAGGAGGAGGGGCACAGTGGACAAACATGGAGTCACAGTGTGTACGGTTCTTGATGGGCTTCAAGATATTTGGCCTTGCCACAGGAAGTGAGGTCAAAGTGGGCATGGCCCTGTTTCGATATTCTGCCTTGCCACAGGCCTAAAAGAATGGAGCCAGTGACCACTGACTGGAAACCTCTGAAACTGTGAACCAAAATGAATTCTTTTTTCTTCTTAAATTGTTTGTCTCAGGTATTTTGTCACAGCAATTAAAAGTTAACATTCTACATGACTTTAGACGAGTGATTCAGCTTTGTAGTAACTCTTTTCTTGTCTGTAATATGTGAATGCAACCCATAGCCTATATGTATGAGAATACATGCAGAATAGCATCCAGTACATCATCAGGACCCTCATTGGAGTATGCAATGTGGACAGAATGGAATGTGATATAGTAGAGGAAATTCTGTCTCTAAGATTTACTTCCACATTTTCTACAGCTCCTGCCTCCAGCAATGAAATTCCTACATAGTAATACAGTTCATAAAGTAGAGCCTAAAAATTCAAAAAGAGAAATTTCCTCAATCCAGCTTTGTAATTTGAACAGTGGTTTTATAGATGTGTCTACAGCCTTCCTCGATCATATAGTTTAGAGACACAGTGTGTAAACTCGCTGGTTGGGAGCAGAGGAAATCTCAGTTCATCATAAAGATGTATTGAAACATTTTCTTTTGGAATATTTTCATGACTAAAGAGGAGATATTTATTATTCATGCTTTATGACACTACAAAGGAGGAATAAATCTCTTCAGGAGGCAATCTGAAAACTTGGATCTTCACTATAAACCAAATATTATGTGATTTATCAATCTATGGGGATAATGCAATAAACTCCCAAGTATCAAGATATATTTTTGTTGTGTTTGGCCAGAATGATATGTTTTCCAGATCATAAAAAGGCCCAGCTAAAAGAGCTGTCTTCTAAAAAAAAATTGTATTTCTAAAACAGTTTATTCCCGTAGAGAACTAAATGATAGCTTTTTATTTCTTTTAATATACTTGAACACTTTGGAGGGTGACAGAATAGAGACATACAAAAATATAACAATATATAGGATGCAACCAGTAATATATACTGGAAATTTTGTTCCCTATTCATATTATAGCAACAAAAAAGTCATTTTCTTTTTGATTCCTAAAAGTATCTTTCTAAAATTCTGCACATCTTTCCTTCCTTGACTTTTTTTCCATCTTGAATTTTCTGGAGCTGCATGTATGAAGTTATCTTTTTGCCAAAAAGTCATATTTATTGTCAGTAAATTTTCACATTTTGTAAAAAAAAGTCACTCTGAGCAAACTTTCCAAGATTTCCTTAAAACTCTTATATCAATGTATTAAACTGAGGATTGGTATTTACATATTTTAATACAGAAAGAAGAGCTGTGTCAGCAAATTTGTGGAATAAAAACCTCCAGAAATTGCCTCCTACATAAAAGCAATGGGAAAATTGGTTTAAAAAAAATCAATTTTTTGAGAACTCTAGAAATTACGGAGTTCTGATGACAGATAGTAGCTCTGCACTATAGCATTTGAGCAATCTGGGGAGAATTTATTAAAGAAAACTGCCTCAATCTTGTTAAGAGCAACAAATACTATGGCATTTTAACCTGCTATATCCCGAATCTTCTCCAGTGCTCCTGCCTTCTGCTCTATTACAGATTTGAAAACCAAAAACCTGCAACCATAGGAAATCAGAAGTCTGGAATTCACAAAAGAAGGGAGAAAGAGATTGAGGTTCTTTAAGTGCAGGCCCAGAAACCTGCCATTATTTAACATGTCTGGTGTCTCCCTGGAAGGACATTCTCGTATGACAACCTTTATGTGACCACGTGTGGAAATCGTTCATTGTGGAAACCTTTTCTTCAGAGCATTTACCAAACATAATGACAGACAATTGTCAACTTTTGTGGCTCCCAGCAGCAGTCTGGAAAAGCAGTGAGCTAAATGCCACAAGCGTGTCTAGATCTGTGCCCGTTACCAGAACCGTGTGCCTGGTCAGAAAAGACCTGCGAAGACCTTAACACCTAATTCTGACTGACTTTGAGAATCTACATCAACAGGAAGTACTGGCTAGTAAAAATTTCTAACTGCCTGCCTGAGTATAAGGGATAGCTCAAACTGAGTACAAAGTCTTTCTATCCAAGCTGGCAAAAGTGTTTTCTAGATTTGTCACAAAAGGGAGATAATAGGACAACTCACTGCCGTCTTGAATTGGAAACACAAACACTGAAAATCACAACACACTGCAACAGGAACTTTGGAGAAGAAGCTTCCATGGGAATCAAACTCTTGGGAGAAAAACCTGAACCATAATTTATAAATTACTGAAAGCTCAGAGGGAACAAGTCTGAGAGTAAAAATCTTTAGGACACTGAAGCCCAGGCGGGCCATTATACCTCTCTGAGTTATACATCTAGGAAATTGACACATCTTTCATCGTGAGTCTCACTGGACATGTCCCTCAAGTTTCTAGCAGGGTAAGGAGAACTGGGCTTGTTCTGAAATGGAGCAGAGTGCTCTGCTTGTAATAAGGCATTCTCACAAGAGAAACAAATGCACCAGATTTTAAACTATGAGAATTTTATGAGGATCTGCCTGACCTGAGGGAAAACAATGCCCAACTCGTATGGAATGGCCAAATGCAAAATACTGAAAGGGTCAGTTCTGGGGGAGGAAGTACTTAGTTGATCAAACAAGTCTCAATAAAAATTTTTAACTCAATCATCAAGTACTGTATGGCCTGACAACTATGAGATGAAATTAGAAATCAATAACAAAATAAAATTGGGATAATAAGGCAAATAAAGCAAGGTTTCTAAAAATAATATTGAACTTTTTGAATTTAAAATCTAATGAGTTTAAAAGGGAAGGCTTTATTTCTTCATTAGTATATGTTTACGGTACGAAATGAGTTCATTCATCATGTGGAGGTGATATCTGTACAGAACACATCTTAATTTTTAATCTCCCCCTCCATTTCTTGGTCTCCTTGACATTTTCAAAAGATTTATCTCCCCTTTTCCTATTATCTATCTTCTATTTTGATATTTATTTATATTTTAGGTTTCTGAAAACATAAACCATGCAATATCTAAACTCATGTATCTGATTTTCACATTAACAAGACCATTAACATTATGGTCTTAAGGTGGATCCATTTTCTGACAAATGATTCCATTGTATATGCATCTATTTAGATTTGTAAAATATATAAAGAGCTATGATTTCTACCTTTCTCCCTAGGGCTGATAGAGAATTACTCCTCTATTTGTGACCTTTTAAATTTTATCACTCTTTAGGAGTCTTCTAGGAAAGGAAGTATTCCTTAATCATTATCAATCACTTTACCCCTTTATTTTAATCTTGATTTTTATAATAACAGTAATGGTAAACATTTTTAAAATTTTTGTTCAATTGGTAGAAAATAGCAACTGCCCAAATCAGACTTTAATCAAAAGCTAAGTGTTTTCACGACTCTGATAAGAAACATCCCTTCTGCTGGAAGGTTCCAGTAATTTTAACTCAGAAAATAGTTTTCGATACATTTTGTCTTAAACACCATGGGAATTATATCAGTAAATGAAATTCTGTGTCTGACTTCGACAACCTCATTATCTATTAGGTACACAGCGCTAGTCAGATAAGCACACAAATAGCTTCAATTGCATACAAAATGGAATAAATGCAGTAATTAAGGGATGAAGCACTATAGTTATCAACAGAAAAGCAACTGTTGCATCTAATTATGGTACCAAGCGAATGCTTCTCAGAGAGCAGTAGTTCTCCACCCTGAGAAATTTAAGAGAGCTTCAAGACTACAAATCACTTCAACCAAATAAAGAAATACCTCGAGCAAATGACCTATCAGGATTTTTAAGGTCTCCCTACTTCATTTCACAGCTCGGTCAAGTATGGGAACCTGTTTTATAAAACACAGCAGTAAGGAAGGACTACTTAGAATTAAAGAATGGGCAGGGTTTCTATTGAAAGGGATTTGTTATTAAAGCACTTGGAAAAATGTTGTCCTCAAAATAGCTAATTTATTTTCATTCTCCAAACTTCAGCTTATTATACCATTCTCTGAATTATAACATTCTCTGAAAAGCCTTTCCTGACTCCTTGAATGATAGCAATAATAATCTTAATAATGGCAATAAAAATCGACACTTTTTAATAGCCCTTGCAGGATGCTAGCTATCGTTCCAAGCAATTTGAATGTATTTTAATATTAGTTCTCCCAACAACACCAGGAGATAGATAGAAGTATTATTTCCATTTTACATGAGAGGAGGGTAAATAAAGTTGTTGCCAAGCTTACAACACTAAGAAGTGGCAGAATTGGACTGAAATGTGACTTCAGAATCCACGCTCTGGAAGACAACCAACTTCAGCTTGTTGTTTGTTACAAAGCCTCCATCAAATCCAGACACATCAAACTTCAGACACATTGTGTCACATGCTGTATCGTAAATTTTTACATTTCCTACTTTATAAGCCATTCAGTAATCAAATACTGAGCATATTCTCTGCATCAGAAAATATGGCTTATTACTAAAACTATGGGGTCTGGGCTGGGGATTATATTATTTTAAAATATAATTAATATCGCTGTTCCTTAACCTCTAAGATGGTTTAGGTCTCTTTACCACATTAAATCTAAAATATGTAGGGACAGGCACAGTGCCTGCCTGGCAAGCGCAAGGTCATGTGTTCGATTCCCAGTACTGGAAAACAAACAAACAAACAAACAAACAAACAAAAAACCCAAAAAACTATGGGGTAATATGTGTGAAAGAATCTGTAAAGGATTTTTAGTTTAGAGTAGAGGTCAGTAAATTACAGTTGACAGTACACCTCAAGATGACCATTTATTTGTATAAATAAAGCTTTATCGAGCCACATCTGTGGTTTTGTGTATTATCTATAGGTACTTAAGTGTTATAACATCAGCGTGGAGTATCTGGAAAAGATGATCTGACTATAAAGCCTGAAATATTTAATATCTGGCCCTTTATAGAAAAACTGACAAATCTTATCTAGCGAATAAGGAAAGCAAATCACCAGTGACTACCCCATAATGTACATGCTCTGGTGTTCAATATACAGTAAGAACAGAAAACCAGATATCTAGAGTAGGTGAAAGAGTTGGTCAAAAATTTTCTAGAAAGCAACTCTGGGCTATTTTTTTGTTCTTCTGTGTTTCTTTTATCTCAGTGTGATACATGTACACGTGAACAAAGAACATAGAACTTCTGCTTGCACAGAATTTCTATTGCACAACAGGTGACTACGGATAACAGCAATGTATTCTACATTTTCAAAAGCTAGAAGAGAAAAATGTTGAAGATTTTTACCAAAAAACAATGAGAAATACTTGAGAAGATGCGTTTGTTTGATGTGTTTTAAACATTACACAGTGTACACACATATCAATATATCACTTTACCATATCAACATGTGCAATTTTTATGTTTTCAAATATCAGTTAAAAATTTAACTTTAAAAGGTTACTAAATACATTAACCAAAGTGATTAATTCTTATATAAAGAATGTGTAATTAAAATGCATAAAGTATTTGTCTTCTTTGACGCCTTAAGTTAATTACAAGAATTCTGATTTCTTTAACCCATTGAACTAGAGTGGGAAACACAGCATCTACTTGTTCATTGTTTTCAGTTAAACTGATAAAATTATCAACAATATACTTCTTCAAATGTAAAATGGCTGTAATACACTACCTGGAAAATCCATAGGCAGTTCAAATGGTTGTGGAGACTCACAACTTTCAATATTTTCACAAATCTCAGCTATGATCTTCTTAATTTTGAGACCAGTAATTTTAATCACTTCTCCTGTTGAAAAACAGCATTCATTTCCAGACATTTCATAAATAGAGCCTGAATGGGAGAGAGAAAAGTAAAAATAATTTTTAAGACATAGCTAAGTGCTGCAGAACAAAGCGAGAGCAAAAACCTTGCATGAAGTGTTTTTATTCGGTTCATCTCTTTGCTACTTACGAAAGACAAATTTAATTAAGCTTGGCAAAATGCACACAATGTTCCAGCGATGATGTTGGATTTTCACTTCATCCACTGGACAGAATATAAACAATTTTATTTTTGTACTATTATACATTGAATTTACAATTTCTTTAGCACATTAGCTCATCTGTCCAATGTCAAACTACAAATATGTTTTTCACTGCTGAGATTTCTGATTTATTTTTACTGGGTCACAGAAGTAGACTCAAATAAGCAAACAATGATCTAAGTAAATTCTGCAGGATTATAACATGATCCAAGATTCAAAGACAGAGAGACTTACCCAGTGGGCTTTATATTAAGAGCATCACATTTATTTATTAGATCTGTTTCTCTTTATTTTCATGAATATGAGACTTTTGTGCATTTTTATCTGTTGGTTTTTAATAAACTGGAAGTAATGCTCAATAACTTTAAGGCGGACCTCCCCAGATAAACAAAGAAAGCTTCATGTGAGTTCAGTCTCTTTCCTGAGAAACCTTTCATCATAGATGCTAATGTTGAGCTTTGTATCCGTTTACCCACCAGCCCATCATGCAAGGACAATGGATAGTGACGTAATGAAAAATGGAGCAACAGGAAAGAAGACAGACGCCAGCTTTGGATGATCTATCCCTACTAAAAAGGAAACAACCCCAAACTGCTTCCCCTTCATATTACTGCATTACAACTAAGCAATAAAATCAAAGTGACGCTACTAAGCATTAAGGAACCATAGACTTTAAAATATGATTAATATCGCTATTCCTTTACCTCTAAGATGGTTTAGGTCTGTTTACCACATTAAATCTAAAATGTGTAAGGACAAGATTTTAGATTGGTCTTTTTCTGAATTTTTCTTAATTAAACACTCTCATAAACTCTTACCTGATGCATAGTAAGAAACTAAAAGTACTTTTGGCAATTATAGTCATAATAATTAAAAATGTGATTAGACCTGGCATCCAATATAGCTTTAAACAACTGCACGTGAGTCCAACAGGTAATGGAACACACTCACATTAAAATAACTGAAGGAGGCCCACCATGGGAGGTGTTCACAGAGGAGAAACGAACATAAAAGCACAGCCAGCCCTAGGCAACCTACCAGAATAAATGTCCTGACCACATATTCCTTCTGGGATGCCCTGTTAGTGAAATCCCACCAAAAGCTAGAGGACACAGAGCTGACACTCGCCCCACAGATGTCAGAGAGAGCACAAATCAGGCAGAGTGGAAGTGAAAATCAACCACACAAATACTATCATCCATTATATGACAAAGAATATTTTTGCAGACTAGCTAGTCTATTCTGTCTGGCCCTCCAACTTTCAGTATGTACCGTACTTGTGAAATCTTCTTTTTTCTCATACAATTCCTTTAACGACTTCCATTCTCATACTTTTAGTAACTCAATACGTAGCATTATTATCAGTGTCAAGTCCTTTGTGGAAGAAGTTGAAGAATTAAAATAAATAATAAAAATCCATGGTGACATTTTGCTCCAATGATCTCAGAATAGATATTTGCTATGATCTTCATTTGTCAATTAACCACATACTAACGTTTTATATCTTCAGTATTAGCTCACTCTACATTTAACTTTTTATGAGTTTAGTTTTATTAGTGCCATTTCAGTTTCCAGAAAAAAGATCTTGTATTAGATTTTAGCATGGCTACAACACATCAATCTCCCTTATCCCTTCAGCCAGCAAACTTTAATAAGAGCCTACTGTGTGTCAGACATTGCGATGAATTAGGCATCAGAGATAAAAAGTATGGTAGTTTCCCCACTCCAGAAGAATGGATGAGGTAGGTAGATAATTGCAGCAGACTATGATACAGCTATAATATAGAAAATACAGAGTAGAGGAGAGTAGATCCTCCTCTACAATACAGAGTTGTGGGAGTAGATCAGAGACACTTAAGTAAGCAGTTACAGGGGAAAGAATTTGGAGAATGATTCCTAAAGGAGAGAACAGCTGAGCTAGATTTCAAAGGAAATATCACAGGATCCTAAAACAAGCAAAGGAAATAGTATTTGAAAAGACACTAGATGAGAAGGAGTCTTATACATTCTAGAAACTTCAAGTAGTTTTATGTATAAGAAGATAAAGTGACAAGAAAGAATAAAGAAACAAGGGAAGTGGATAGAAGGAGGCCAGACCATGCAGCCTTTGTGAAATTACCAACACATCAAAGCCATTCGAATTCCAAAGCAACCTCAGTGTCAGAGAACATACATTTCCAGTTGTCAGGGTCCAGGACCAAGTACTAAGTTAGGAAGTGGTCATTTGTACTTTACATTCACTATCTAAACTGTGGTTCATTGTGTCACCTGGGAGCTTGTTAGAGTCGTGCCCAGACCCGGAGCTGATGAATCAGAACCTGCATTTTTAACAAGGTCCCCAGATGACCTGTAAGTACATTAAGGTTTGTAAAGCATTGGTCTAGGCAACAAGTACGTAATGTGTGTAGTCTGTTTTGAGAAAATTGCAAAATTAACCTAAGAGGGAAGGGCTTGGCGGAAGAGAAGGCCTTGGAAAAAGATGCGTTAAGCAAGCACAGGAGAGGAAAGGATTTCACATAGAGAAGTCACATGGCAAGACTTCTCTTTGTCAAATTAAATAGAACAGAATTTATCCTAGCCAATTCCAGGTAGAGCCTCTGGGCTTAATTTCAACACAATGAGTATCTAATTGCAGCTGTATTATAAATCCAACAGCCTGTCTCGGAACATCGCCTTTCTTTCAAGGGTTGAAATGGAATCCAAAGTGAAATGATAAATTGATGGGAGATTACATATCAATTCACAGGGATGAGGAGGTGGAGAATTCAATGAAGAGAAAATTCTGTGAGTATTGGTCCCCACATACAAAACTTTTGATTCTTTAAGTCTTATTCTAAGCATTTCTTTCCTTTTGAAAAAAGAATAAAAAAAGAAATTCATTTCTTCCAGTCATGTAAGGAAAAAAACTCACCCAAATGCGAACATTCAGCAATTCTCTTTTACGTTTTGTGACTTCCAGTTTGGTCGAACCTCAAAGGCTGCTAGCTCATTTTTAATATAGAGTGTTCGGTGATGTCCACCACGAGAGTTGTGTCTGTGTTAGGTGACATGGACATATGGCCACTCTCAAACCTCTGAAACTGAATAGACCTTGCCATCACCAGCATAATGTCTCTTAAAACATATTCTCCTTCAGTTCTTATATAAAATGGTGCATTTTAAAAATAGCCAGCTTTCCTAATCTCAGGTGTAATTTGCTTTTTAAAATTTTGCTGAGACGTGTCTGAAATATGTTTGCACTTATATAGACATGCATATTCAATTGGCATTCATTGCTTTGTAACCACCGGATATGTGTTTTGAATATGTGAGTCTCACATCTATTCAGTGTTCAGACTGATTCTTCCCGAGTCAGAGCATATGTATTCTGGATAATGCCAAACATCAGAGACAACTGGAACAAAGCAGCCTGTTTTCAGTGATCAAACATCGCCCCGGAGGGCGGTAATGAAAGAGCCACGCGCCTTTGAAATCACCTTTTCTGTAATGCTACTTTGCTCAATAAAAACGATACATTAATATCCTTTTATGAACTCACCTCTCGTTTGACAGTCCATATAAGTAATGTTGTGATCACACTGAAACAGCCAAAACAACTGGTTCAATAGATTTTCTTCCATTTTCCCTCAAAGTTAAAAACGTGTGACAGTCAGGAAGACACTACATGGTTTGGAGGTTTTCTCCTCTTTTTTGGAAGTGCACTCCGCATCACATCACACCAACGAGGCGCTCATTCCTTGCCTTCTTCATCCACCTGTTGAAGACCAACCAATCCCAAAACTCCAGCTCCTACTTATCCTCTACAAAGCCTTTGTGGATCCCCACACCTAAGTAAGAATTCATTCTCTCCTCTGTTCCCTAATAGTGGTTTATACTTATCTCCATTATCACACATATGTGATTATTACACAGCCTATGATTGATAGCATATAAATCACAGCACACTATGGTTGCCAGCACAGCTGCAGCTTTTCCCAAGGAAAGCACGCACTATCAGTAAGGAGAATTCTCTTAAGAGGAAGGCTTTAAGTGTGAAATTATTTTATTAGAATCATTTCCCGAGACTGGGTGGTTGATAAGGCATTAAGACACCATTAGAGAGTTCACAATTTCCTCTAGACAGTTCACCAGAGGAATGACATTTAAAGAGGTTGTGCTTGCAACAGACATTGACATGGCCAGCCTTCAATACGATTCCTATGCCCTGCGAGGGAGAGGCAAAGTCTTTCTAACTGCTTGAAAAGTATATTTTTAAAAACAAATGAGCATGATATTGGACCCAGCCCACAAATAAGTGGGCATGAAAGCCCTAATAGCTTTAGTAGGGGTGGATTTTATTTGAGAAGTATATCTGAACATTGATCACAAGTGATCTTTAGGTCTTTCCTACTTCAGAAAAATATCAGTATAAAGAGGCAAAAGTAATGAGATTAGAAATTAGAAAATTGATGGCTGCACTAAGAACTAAATGGTAATCTCACTGAGCTCTAAGAATATAATGTTCTCCTTCATAACTAGTGGGCTAAGTGTTCTTCATAACTGATGGGTTTATCCCAGAGGTGAAGCCTAAAAATAAAAATATAGGAGGAAACTGTACTGTAGGTTGGTAAAACTTTAAAAGTCTCAACTCAACAGAGAAATGAAGCTCCTGGGGGATGGAAAGACTGGGCCTTGAGAGCCCCCCAAAAGCAAACAAACAAACACAGATTAAAATACAAGTGGGCTCTGAAACCAGAATAGCCTAACTTCTTAACTAATCTAAGTGATGTGTATGGCATTCAGATGATTAAGGAATGAGTCACAATTTCATACACTAGCTAAAAGCTTACCACTTTTTTAATGGCAGAATCTGTTAACAGGGTTAAAACTATAGGAAGTGGGTTTGCAAGTGGTTGTTATGAAAGAGTCCTTCTCTACGGTTCTGGGTCAAAGACTATCAAGCAAATGCAATTAGGGATGTGTGTAGAAATGAGTCCCTCTCCCGCTACCACAAAACATTTTCCTACAATGGCGGAACAAATCAGGAGTTGCTTTATTACTGTAGGAAACACTTAGTTCCAAATACATTTCGTATATTTGAATATAATTGCCAATATTTTACATCTTAAATGTTAAGTAAAGCTACTATAGACCTCTATAGCCATTTGAAATCATAAACCTGTTCTCCACATCCCATCTAATGAATATAAATGCACTGATTGCGTTGATTATATCAGGCCTCCAATGTACTATAAAGTGTTCACACTATACATAAAAAATAAAGTTTTATGGTGTTATATATTTCCCTAAGTTCATTAGCATTAGTGAAGTACTTCATTAACTATTCTGCTCATGAGTAATGGTTTAGAAATTGAAAGTAAAAATATGGAAGTTTTATAGAAATTTCTGAGGTTATGTACATTGAATTAAACAACAAAATTATTCTAGTATTTTGTGTGTCTCTACTTAATTTTCACAATTCATTTAGTTTGTATTGTATTAAAGTACTAGTCTAAGATAGGTTGAAAAAAATAAATCAGTCCTTCCCTACAGACAGTTTGAGAAAACTTTCTTAAGGTACTAGGTATAGACATAAGACCTCAGGAAAATCAGGGATACAGGATATAGTCTGAAGGAGACAGAGAGTGGAAGTCGAAGCCGAACATACTGCAAAAAGGAAAATCACAAGCTCTTGCACAAAAACTTAATCAATTTTATTAAGACATCTGTCTCAATGACCCCAGCAGTGGGGTCTAAGTGCTATAACTGAAAGTACAGACATTTTAATCAACTTGAGAGTAATATTACTAATCGCAAATTGCTACACTGAGATTCTCATTTCTATGTTATGCTCTTTTGAGTTGTATAAGCCTGTGCTCGAACCTAATTGACCTTGAATGTTTTGAGGTGCTAAGCATACATGCCAAGGTCCAAAGCCATGAGCAGGAGAAATCCTCTAGATCAGTGCTATGGATTTTTCTAAGTAGCATGACAGATATTCTCCACGATAGACATGGAAAATATGTCTAGTGTATCCTACCACTTCAGCTTGCCATCCCTAATCATCTATGGCATATTTCAGGCTGAGTCTAGGTGTGGTTTATTAATCCTCCTCAGTGTGAAGTTCCATGTGACTATCCATTAATTGGAGATGGATTACCAGGTATAAATTACTGCCGGCCAGACCTGCAGTGGGACTTTACATGCTTTCTTTAAGCCCCTTTGATTTAAAAGACTTTAATCATTTAATAGAGTTCACTTGCCGAAAAGCCTTTGACAAAAGAAATCTAGCATAATGCAGGACCCTCCCATGATCCTTCATTTCCTGTAGGACAGGGGTCTGCACTGAGGGATAAAACGTGAACCTCATAATTATCATAACTTTGTATAGCTTAATGGCATCTACAGAATGAGTTTAAATTTTATTTGTATCTCTAACCAAAGTGACAGCAATACGAAAAATCTGTGGAATCATTGAGTCTCAGTGTCAGACAGGAACTCAAATACCATCTTATTTTACATTTAATGCTCTTCAGGGACCAAGGCCCTATCTAAGAGTTCTACCACGTGGTTATCTGTACTGGAACATTTACATTGCTGGAATTCTATTTATTTTTTAAAAGACTTAAAATAAAGATTTGTTTTAAGATGACATTTTGAAAAGTTGTCACTGTAAAAAAACACTTCATTTTATTAAGTGTAATCTTTATTGTACATCTTATTACATTTATTAATATGTAGGATATGTGTATCTTGGAAATCCAAACCTTTGATTTGCCTTTTTTTTACTGATGTTGCACAAAACAGACTTTGGAAGTAGAAAAAGAAACAAACAAAAAAAACCAAAAAAACAGTACATTTGGTTTTGTTCTCTTTGTAATTAGAAAAAGAAATTCATTTTCCTTCCATCAAGGTGGGAAAGTATTTCCTCGTGCAGCAAATCTCTCATGGTGTGAATCTATTCTACGATAATCTTACAGAACTGTATTAGTGCTTAGAATAATACAGAAAACAGCTGTTTTAGCACTTCTATATAGAACTCTTAAAATGTTTGAAGATAACTGTCCCCAGTCATCTTTTGAACAAATATCAAACAAGTGAAGAATGTTCGTGGCTTCAGCTTGCCACCCAGAGTGTCCTTTCTATAACCACTTGAACCACAGTTCCATGAATGTGAGTGCCCTCCTTGGAGTTATGTGCCATCATATAGCAGTTTTCAAACTTGGATGTGATCAAGTGTTCCAGGGAGGCTGGATAGAATCTATCAGGCATGTCCAAAGGACATTTCTACCAGAAAACTAAAAATCTTTGTATGAAGAATAAGCAGGCATTTCATTTGGTTTCACCAATAGTCAAAGCAATCCCTATAGTATAAAAATAAAAATCATTCAAAGACAAGCAGTAAATTTACAAAAATAAGTCCTCATGGGTAGCTTGATTCTCCTGCTGCATTCTTTACACATTAAAGCCAAAACACACAGATTATTTCTGCAAAGAAGGTAATAGAAGCTTTAGTAGTTGTTCAGCACAGAGACTCAAAGTACTTTTGATGGCTTGGGGAGATAATAGTCTTGAAAATATAGGTTTTATCAGAAAAAAACAAAGATTTTTCATGATTGCCAAACTCTTTTATGTGAATGTAAGAGTCAAATTATGTAAGATTATCAATAGAATAGATTTCAAACCAAGAGAGATTTGCTGCATGAGGAAAGACTTTTCTACCCTGATGGAAGAAAAATGAATGTTTTTTTTTTCTAATTACAAAGAGAACAAAATCAAATGTACTTTTTTTTTTTTTACTTCCAAAATCTGTTTTGTACAACATCACTAAAAAAAAAAAATTGCAAATCAAAGGTTTGGATTTACAAAATGCTTCTTATTGAAAGAAGTACATCCAGGCCCTGAGGAAGAAAGTCAAAGAACTTATAATCTGCAATTAGTTTGGAAAAGGAATGGAGAATTCCCAGTATTTTCTGGTAGAACCCACGGGAAGTAGAAAGCTCAGGGGAGAGTTATCTTGAAGAAAATCTGGCTCTGATTAGGACACACCACTTGTAGAGATGCAGACTTCTGCAAATAACCTACCCAGAACTTTTCTATGATCAGCTCCAGTAAGCTGTCACTGTGGAGTGTGACAAACGGCCATTCTAATAAATTTTAAATCAATCTGAAGAAACAAGCTCAGCTTTACGTGTCTTCTACAGCTACCTGCATGTCCACCAAAATGATGCCTATTCACATGTAGAGGCTCCTAAATCCATCATTAAGTTATTCATTAAAAGGATGAATAGCAAGCAAAAAGATATAATACTCATGGTTACAGTTTATTACAGAGAAAATATTCACATTCAAATGAGCAAAGGAAAGAGATACACACTCATAGGGCAGAGTCAGGAATAACCTGGCACAAGTTTCTAGTCTCTCTATTTTGATGGATTCACATGCAGTGAACATAATTCTCCAAGGAATGATGGGTAGCAACATGTGCAAACTATTGGCAATCAGGGAAGTTCACCTGTGCCTTAGTAGCCTGGTGTATTACTATGAGTCATTCACATAAGCCTACCTGACTGCCCTCAGCTCCTCAATCTGTAGGTCTGCTTTCAGCAATTGAACTGGTATACTGTGGCACAGCACCGAGGCGAACAAAACCAGGCATCTCCCAAATCTTACACGTTTTCATAAAATCTATGGAATGGCCCAAGGTCCAGACTACACAAAGACCCTGTTTGCATTTAGGATTTCCAAGAGCTCATAGGATAAGTCTCACAAGCTGGTCAAAGGCTTTTTCTTTGGGATGAGCACAACCGGAACACCTAATGTCGGCAGAGATAACCCTGGACTGAGAAACACGTATCAAAACTTCGGTTAATCTTGTCAGGAAATAAATATGCAAGACTGGGAAAGGGCAAACTAGATTATTGTGTATTCTTTCAATGGAGAACTAAGTATCGACTAGTAGACTTCTGGGAATTATATGATTTTACAGAAGTATAAACCTGTGGATGATGTTATACCCTCTTGTGGAAAATTGACAGAAATGTCAATTTCACATAAGCCTACATGACTGCTCAGAGAAAAGATTTAGTTTGTTTTTAATATCTATTAGATGTTATCATTCCTTTTATAAAGTACAATATTCATTATGTCAAATTATCCTTCTCTGAAGGAGCTCAATTTTCCTCATGTTTCTGTAAAGTTTGGAAAACAATGAAAAAACTTTCAGAAGAATTGAACTAACGTATGTAATATTAAAATTTGTTCAATACTCATCAAATTTTCTATCATCCACTGAGAATCTAATATCATCTAACACAGAGTATAAAACTAGAAAACCCCAAATAAAACAAAAAGCCTTCCAAAAATAGAGGTGCTCTTTTCTTGAGAAACTCACTTTCTAAGCAACTCAAATATATAAAGAACAAAATCAAACAAACTGATAGACACTAACACCACATAGAAAAAGCTTTGACTACAACTGTTAGGATATTTTACTGATCTTTGATAGAACTGTTAATAGCCAAGAAAAATAGTTTGCTGTAGAAAAGAATATAAGAATACTGTTTTCTGACAACCATTCTTGTCCTTGAAAGACAAAAATCTTAAAAAGGTTCCCTAAACCATTGTCATTTTTGGGAAAACTCTGAGATGCAATCGATTTGAGCACAGTTGTGTATAGACAAGCTTCTTTATACTCAGTGATGTGCTTAATACTCTGGAATGCAAACGAGTGGATGAAATAGTTGGTTATGAACCCATCCCAAGTTTTCTTATTCCAAATTTCTCAGCAACTGTTCCTTAAGCAAGAGTGGAAAGTAACCTCACTTTCCATGAAATCTTCATGGGTTCTAGCCTTTCTCATGGTTAGTTTGTGGTTTTTTTCAATTTTTCTTCCATCTTTCATTTTCTAAGAAAACTGCTCAAGTTTTCACTGTAGTATCTAAATTTCAGGCATTGAGAAAGAGATAAAGAGGAGGAAACATGCTTTTAATTTTAGTGGCATGCAGCACAAGTTTCACACTGAAACTCCTTCGCAGCTCAGTGGCCAAACTTATCAAGTGGACATCTGAAGCTGCAAGGGATCCGTGCAATATCAACCTTAGCTGAAACTTTGTACAGTAGAAGGGAGAACAGACAGAAGACAGCTGATACTGTCTGACCAAAAAGGCAAGGAGACTGTAGTGATACCTCCTTATCTAATTGGACTGTACATTACCTATAAAACATTACATTGTTTTGTGGAAAGATGAATGTGCATTTTCATTTCAAAAAACCAAGGACAAATGTTGGATCCTGAGGTTGAGACTGCAGAACGAAGCTTTAGGACCGATTCTCATCTTCCCTGGAGAATAACTGTCACACATGTACATGCACATACTACTTCCTCTCTCCATTTATTCCTAGGCATGTAATTACAAAAATACTTTCTTGGCTGGGAGTGTAGTTTCATAAAGAGCACGTGTTTAGCATGCAGTAAGCCCTAGGTGAGACCCTTCCTACCTTTTGGAGGAATTCTAAAGAAGCACAATCAATAGAATTACTGCTCTAGTGAAAATGTAAGTTGAGTCTTCCATAAATGCAGTTAAGGGCTGGAAATAGAGCTCAGTAGCACAGTGCCTGCCTAGCAATTGCAAGGTCCTGAGTTTCATTCCCAGTACCAGAAAAAAAAAAAAATTCGGTTAGTACCCACATGAAGCTCATGACCCCTTGCAATGTAACCAATAACTACTAATTAATTTAAAGTAACCCCCATAGCTGGTGGCTACATTAGTAATCAGCACAGATCCACTAAACCTAAAGGGAAGATTCAGTGAGAGCTGAGGTTTTCCTGCTGATGCAGTGTTTCAGAACTCTGATAATGTGGGCATTCATGTATCACCTTCATTGTGCTTTCACGCTAATGAAGTCAGCAGCAAACAAGTCAATGTGGAATACAGTACATATGTGGTAGTTAGGGTATGATGATAGCCAAATAGTGTCAGTCTCAATTGCTATTTGTTAATACAGAAGAGAAGGGCATTCCAGAGAGTGAAAGCATCATTTTCAAGTGTGAATAAATTAGCACATGTTAAAGGATTTTCTGACATTCAATTTCTTTCCATGCTGACCTCATAAAACAGAAGTCAGGGATTGGACAAAACTCAAGGAGAATGGATTTTAAATGTCACCAATAAAGTGTTACTCTCCTGAGAAAGTTTTTTTTTTCTTTTTTTTTTTCTTTTTGGAGCTTCTTTTTGAAGAATGGAAAGAGACACTGTGGGCAAGGAGATGTGTTCCAAAGTGACACAGACCTGGGCGAGCACCAGCCTAAGACAATAACTGCAACATCGGAGTAGCCATCAACACTGGTGAGAAAAACAAGTAGAAAAGTAAGACGAAATTGACTTGCAGATTAAGATGTTGGGGTTCTAAGAGAATACTTGGTCACTACGATTCATTAATGTGGAAGAACTAGTAAGGAGGCAGTGAACTCAGCTCTTGATATACTGTTTTCCATATCAAATGATCACCTTTGCACACGAATGGTCCTATCTTGTTCTCTTGGACAGCTGCTCTCAGAGAGGTTGCACCAGACTCTCAATGGGAGAAATCTGTAAAAGGCAGGTTCCTGGCCTATTATCCAATAGTCTCTGATTGTAGAGGTAGAACCAGGGAACATGTAATATTTGCAAAGTGCCCTAGTACATTGAAAAGTTTAGTTAGGTTTGCAAACATTGTTGTATATTATTAGCTAGACAAGAGGAAATCATGGTGCACATATGAACTTGAGAGTGAGTGTAGACCCCAGGAAGAATGGCTTTCATCAAGAAATTAACTAATAACAGATGCTGGCGAGGCTGTAGGGAAAAAGAAATCCTTCTGCACTGTTGGGGGGAGTATAGACTGGTATAACCACTGTGGAAATCACTGTGGAGATTCCTGTAAAAACAAGGATTAGAGGTCCCATTTGACCCAACTATTCCCCTTCTGGGTATTTTTCCAGAAGAATTGAAAACATCATACCACAGTGATATATGTGCACCCATGTTTATAGCAGCATAATTTGTCATAGCTGAACCTTGGAAACAACCCAAATGCCCATAAACCAAGGAATGTCTAAAAAACATGGAGCATTTTTATACAATGGAGTATTACTCAGTTATAAACAAAGATAAACTTGAGGCTTGTACAGATAAATGGATACAACTGGAGATCATACTCATAAGTGAAATAAATCAGACCCATATGTACAAACATCATATTGTCTCCCTAGTATAAGAAACTGAAAGAGTAAATAAAATCTGAAAGATACAATAGATATTGTGCAAGGGAAAGAAACTGCTCAAAAAGAAAAAATAGCTGTGATGAAGGAAAGGAGAAAAGAAAGAAAAAAAGAAGGGAAAAAATATATATATATACACACACAAGATACCTAAGATAATGGTACTACTAATTTCTATTGGTTTATTGACAGGAATAGTTAATGCTTAGTTGTTTGATCAATTTTGCACGTCTATATCTGGTAATCTGAACAACTACTTTGAAGATAACAGTATGCAATATAACAACTATTTTTAATTTCCTATCGTCCTGTTTTGAAATTCCGTATTGCTTTTAGTGTTTTTTAAAGTTCTTATTGTCTTTAAAATAAAAAATAAAAAGTTAATTAAAAGAATAAAGACAAAATCAATTTAATGTAACTAATTATATTAGTAGATCTGCCCCAATAAGAAAATGAATAGAAGCTGAGACATGGTGGAGATAAATGTTTAAGATTATTCATTATTATAATTTATATGTAATTTACTTTAAGTATTTCTGCATAAAAACGAGATGCATGTCTATGCGTAGAATAGTTTTAACCCTGGAGAAAGGATGAATGAAATGCTTGGTAAGATTTAAAAGTACACTCTTCAGAAATATAAGAGCAAAGGTGACTAGCTCACCAGAAGTCCAAAACTACCACGTGTATCTGCATCATCTATTAATCTAGGTTTTCCTCATTTAAATGATTGTTATAGGTCAAGCTGGTTTCTAGGTGAAATGACTGGTGTCCAAACTATGTTTATTAGTCCCGGATTCCACAGAGGCATGCTTGCTACTGCAAAGCAACCAAAGAATCTCCTGCATCAAATATGGGTTCTCTGCTTGCTCTCTGGGCTCGGCGGCTGACTCAAAGCAACCTCGTTATCTGACTCTGACTAGAAGAGTAGGTGCATCCTGGCTGAACACTGCTGTGGAAATCTCTAATGAACTTTCCATGCAAGGTACTGTCAGAGATCTTCAAAAGACAAGCTGTGGGACTCCATCAAGCTGACGCAAGGGTCGCATCACTGTTTTTATGCCTGTTGGAAAAAAAGAAGTTTTATGCATTTGGAAAGGTTTGATCTAAGGCTGTCTTTCAGTGTACTAGACCAGTAAATTTGTGGTAAAAGACATCAATAGCTGACATCTGCTTTCAGGGACCGAAGCCTGTCAATATCTACCAGATGTAACCTGTAATGGCAAATGACCAGATCAATTCTGCTCAGTCTGTGGTAAGTCATTTTCTCTGAGAAGTTTAGTGTGATTATTTTTTGTTATTCTTAATAAAGCAGATAGAATTCATAAGCACATTAATAAAGAGTAATGACTGAATTTTACTAAGCAGTGAATTTGATTTTTTTAATAAATGATGTCTGCCTTGAATAATTCTGATTTGTCTTACAAAGGGATCTGAATTCAAAAAGCAGCACACATGAAACCCAACAGTAAAATAAAATGCTAAAAGTCACCTGTCACACAAATGGTGTACGTTAGTTAATCTGAACTGTCAACTCTAATTTTTATTTCTTTATTCATTTTTTATTTTGTGTAGTGCTGGGATAAAACTCAGAGCCTTGTACATGGTAAACAAGTGCTCTAGACTGATCAGACTATCAATTTTTAATTAGAACAACTAAATGAATGCGTTATTGTTCCTAGGAAGAGGAGAATGTTTTTAGTAGTAGAAATTAAAATTTCTATTCTTATTTCTTTCATTAGTGGAGTAAAATACTCATTTAAGCTTTATAGCATGTATTATGATAAGATGTCATTTGCTAGGTATCAACTTAGGAAGAAAAGCTTCTTAAAAGAGAAATTTTATACTGAAGAAGAAAAGTTCCCTTAGGTATATTATGCAAAACTTTTGGCAGTCCAATTAATCGTTGATGGAAATAATATCAAACCAGTAGTCAATCTAATCTGATGAATTTTCATTAACACATCTTAAAATGTCTTGTAACTATTATGTCTGACTCCAGGTAAGGGCTGAGTTCTTTGACAGTTTGGACCATGATAGTTTCATGGTTTTTACTGCCCTAAACTTAGAATACCATAAGTACTAGGAAGTCATTCTAAGAGTACTAGTTGCATAAATGAATATTCTTAGACACTTTACTTATTGGTTGAATAAAATGTGTTTATATTTCAAACTTCACTGGAAAGAGAAATGCTGATCTTAGTAATACAAAATGACAGATTTATGGTTTATTTATTAATAATGGATGAAGAGAATAATTATATGAGAATATGTGAATTAAGTCTCTATCTCCATAAGATCCAAAAGTTTGTGTAGGTGATTTAGAATGCTGTATCATCCTAAATATAGTAGATTTGCTGGGAATGTAGAAAATTACCTTTTAAAAAATGGGTAAATTATGCAGGGGCAGAAAAAATAAAGCAAGGAGAACCATGTTACTAATTTAAAACTTCATAGTAATCTCTGCTAATGAATAATTAATTCAATAATCACATGATTGGATTCCAGAGTTTTGGAAGGAAACTGTTTTGCGTATTATCAAGCTTTTCTTGAAGTCACTAGAAAAGGAAAAGGAAGAAAAGGTGCTTTGGTCTGTGGTTAGGGCTCACACATCCTTTATCGGGCAGGTGTTTGTTCTTCAACTGACACAGACGTTGAGCTGTAAAACTGAACTTAACCTAGAGAAAAACTTTTTTTATTCCTAGTTTTCTTTGTGAGATTAGAAATTAGATAGTCCATCTAATTATATAGACTGCCAGGAAGCTGCCCTAAGAAAACTTCTGGCAAACTATTTTTCTTTAGAACAGTAACAATAAACTAATGTCAAATAATGACTTTAGGCTTCCATGTGCAAATTATTATTTCATAGGAAAAGATATGCTTCACGTAAGTAGCCTTCATCTACTAGTCCTTGCAAAAATTTTGGCTTTGAAAGGTGTGACAATTCCAAATATTTATTGATATAAAATAAATTAGACATTCATTTAAAATATTGTTTTAAATTTTAAGATCTTGAGGTTTCATCAAAAACAGACATTCTAAAACTAAGCTTTCTGATTTTTTTATACATTAACTTCATGTTACTTGGTTTCTTATTTAAACATTTGCTAGTAATTTAGGAATGCCTGACAAATTCTGAAGTATCATAATACACAAAACAGTACTATTCTTATGGCAAAAATGTTGATTTGATTGGCTTAAGTAAATGTTGATCAATGATAAATAATTGAGCAATAATTT
The DNA here is from genome assembly GCF_000276665.1 of Chinchilla lanigera. NCBI lineage: Eukaryota > Metazoa > Chordata > Mammalia > Rodentia > Chinchillidae > Chinchilla > Chinchilla lanigera. The sequence continues at coordinate 8,893,812 of NW_004955436.1, forward strand.
TACAGGTTAAAATGAATATAGTCAATTAGTATTCCTAGACAAAATGCTTATTTTATAACATTGAAAAATGAAGCAGATAATAAAAATATAATTTAATTTAATTTACTCTGTTGCCCACTATATCTTTCTACTTACAAAATGAAGAAAACATGTAAGTATTCTACATTTATATGTTTATATGAGAAATTATTCACCAGTACTTGATTTGCTTACTTTTTATTGTATAGTCAAGATTCGTATTTAACAACACATAAAGGAGAGAATTTTAAGTGCGACTATTCTAACATAGATATAGATATTGTTCTTCTTTTGCAAAACTGTCTACATTTTGCACAGCTCCTCTCAAGTAAACAATGTAAAAACTACCCTGCAGCTATTTTCCTCTACACTTTTTGAAAAGAATGCAACTGAAATTGCTTTTACTTAAGCTTCTTTGCTTGTTTGCAATGCACCTGTTGTAGAGTTTTTTCTAAATATTAAGACCTACTTAAGCTCAATTTTAGGAAAGAACATGTTTCCCACAAGTGGATGAGCACAAATGGACTACATTTTGAAACTTTCAATGCTTTTAGTCTTATTTTCAAAATGTAATGCCCAATTATACTAAAAATGTAGCTACTAACTGACCTGTAGTGTCTGGTTGGACACGTGCATTCTTGGTCACCAGCTTACATATATACACAAACTGAAATGTCAGCTCTGAGACAGAAGAACAGGAAAAGAAAGAGTAGAAAAAAGCAACACAGAGAACAGCAAAAGAAAGATTGCAAAGTTTTAAAAGAAAATATAAATCAAATCTCTGTGACCCTGAAACATGGCAGTCAAAGTAATCATTTTGCAATAGACTTCAAAGAGTTGAATAGCTATAAATATTATGAATTAACAAATTTCCCATAAGATAATACACTTGTATACATATGAAAACTAAATTCGTGTATAACTGAACGTAGTTAGGGTTTACATAATGATATGCATTGCTTTATCGCTATCCACATCTTTATGCACAGGGAACACACCTAAAATACATACTTTGTGTGTATTATATGTACTTATCTACCCAGGTCTATATCCAAAGTGCATGGCCCAGCGTCCAGCCCATAGTAAGTGTTCAGTACGTGTCCCTATCGTGTCACTAATAATCTGCCACAATCTAGCCACTAATTCCTTTGTTTATCTGTGATATTTTCCCAACCTGGTGCTGTCATTTCTTTCCACAGACAAACAAGCTCAAAATGCTGCACCTCTTCTAGTGTATAGTCAGGTTTGGGGATTTTAAAAGTTCTTCCCCTACCCCCACCTCCTAAGTGAGTGTTCCTGGGTCCCACATGTTTTTGATTCAGCACACGGACTCTAGGGCAAACCCTGAAATAACAAGCCTTCTTTCGCTCACTCTTAAATCTGCAATGTCAGCCCTCGCAGCTCTGCCACGATTTATCTTTAGATGCTCATTTGTGTGTCTATGTTTTGTTAGAGCCTCAAACGTAGCAGAATATGACTTCAGTACTCCATTTCTGCTTTCATCAGCCAGGATGTCACCTACCAGTCTGAAATCTTCAACTGCTCCTTTGCCGACTGCCTTTCATGAGCTTTCAAGCCCAGAAGACGACCCAAAAAGACCAGGGACGTGGCTGCTTCTCATGCACTCCTTGCTGTGCATCTGCTTCTTGAATCCACCGGGTAAAACTTCTACTGGGATGGGTCCTGTTCTACTCATCTGGGATGAAGTTTTGCTTGTTGTTTTGTTTGCCTTAAACATTTCAGAAATACTTTGGACTTTTCTGTAATTTCCAAGTAAACTTCAATGAAGTTCTTTTACTTTTGTGAACAGGAGGACACCTTGGGCTAACTGGTACCACCTTAATAAAATACTGTGAATGAGGCATTTTAAAGCACAGGAATTTACTTTCTTTTAGTCCTGGGGCTAGAAGTGCATGATCAAGCTTCCAGATGATTTAGTTTTTGGTGATGAGGACTCTCTTCCAATTTTGCATACTTCTGCTTTTGACGATGGACTCACAGACATTTCTGCAGTGTGTGTGTGTGTGTGTGTGTGTGTGTGTGTGTGTGTGTCCTCTCATCAGGACACTAATTTCATCACCCAAGGGGTTCATCAATAACCTCATCTTACCTAATTTTTTCCATAGAGAACCTATCTTTAAATATATTCACATTAGGGCTTAGGCCTTCAACACAATATTTTGGGGTAGGCAAATATTCAGTCTATAACACATATTATAATAAATGCATTGTTTGGTTCTTACTGATTACAGTACATCTGATATATTTGTTATAAAGAAGCCATTGAAAATATGACCACGTATTGCCAGATTTACCCACTATTCTGAGTAGTCATTGGGCTGCACTTTCAATTTTTAAATTTACATCAACTTCTAAAGAATTTTCTCTTGTTCTAATAGTCTTATTTATCTTAACTTTTCTCTGACTTTCCTGAGTGGATAATTACAGCCTCTTATAAGATGGTTTGTGCCATTTAGAACACTTTAGTGCTGTTATAAACACTGACTTCTACACTATATCTACCTCCTTTTGTTGCCCTACAGAGCATACCAGTGCAGGGGACCACATTTTATCTATGTTGAGGCGGAAAGAAAAGATGGAAAGAAGGAAGGAAATAAGGAAGGAAAGGAGGGGGAGGGAAAGAGGGAAGAGGGAAGAAGAAAGGAAGAAAAAAATGAAGGAAAAGATTATTTTAGGAAAAATTTTCCATGATCTTAACAATTTCTGTACCAACCAGAAATATTATAACATTTATTGTATTCAAAATATAATATCTAAAAACTTGAACTCACAAGAGCAGGGAAAAACATTTTTATGACATTTAAAACGTCCTATGAGAAACACTTTGGGCATCACATTTCTGGACTCAGGAAACATTCTGCTTTTACTTTTGCAAATGGGTGTGTGCTTTCTTCAGCATTTTTTTCTTGATAGAGTGAAAATGAATGAAATCTGCCGATTAAACTCATAGTGAAGACAGAGGTTCTCACATCCTTCAGCAGAGTTTTGCGCATTTAGATTGGACTGTCCGGGTTTCCATGGGACCTAAAAGCCTATGAGGCTGTCGGTCATTTCCGCTAATAGCATTTCCGATCTCTCCCTTCTTTCGGCCATGTTGGCTTCTCATTTCTCCTCAGATATACCAATACATTCTTCCAATAAACCTTTGCTGACTTATAATAAACCATAACCCTGAGTACAACAGCTGGAGTGGGTTCTCTGAGTCCTCCTAGGAAAATCATCCAGCTTCAGAGTGGCCACGGACAGACACACACAAACACACACACACACACCCGTCACAGACACTGAAGAGAACAATTTTCTGCCTTCTGAACCATCCACAGGAGCATGACCTCTAAAGAGGACAAAAGATCAGTTGGACTTCATCAAAATTTGAAAACCTTTGCTTCAAAAGAAAACATCAAGAAATTGAAAGGACAAATCATAAAGAGAAAGAAAATATTTGCAGATGCATTGCTGAAAATACTTGCAAATCAAGTATCTAGCATATATAAAGAATTTTTGTAGCTCAATAACAACTAAGAATAATTCAGTGAAAATTGATCAAATTATTTGAAGAGATATTTTAATAAATAAATTGCTAGTAAGCATGGGGAAATAAATTGCTAATAAGCATGGGGAAAAGACTACACAGTGCTTTTGTTTTATTTTTCATTATGTTTTAATATGCAGTTTTTATTAAAGTTATATACCAACACAGTTTAATAGTTTAACATTCTATAAGGTTTGCTATAAAAAAAAGTATTCCACAGCCTTTATCCCTGTAAGTCACATTTCAAAAGAGAATAATTTTCAGTGGGCTCGAAAAATTTTTTTTCTGGTACTGGGTATGAAACCAGAGCCTCAAATACATTAGGCAAGTGTTCTGTCATTGAGCTACAGCCCCAGCCCTTCAGCCTGTCCCCTAGGTATCTGCTTCTATGTCTCTAATAATGTGCATTATTACTGCATCTTGATCTTGCAGTGTTAGGCATTATTTATTCACTTTTCCATATTTTATGCCTCATTGTCCATGAAGGAGCTGGGGAAGGTAAGTTTATAGACAGAAAGCAGATGAGAGTTGCCTGAGGCCGGAAATCCAAGTGGGGATAAATGGCACACAACTGAAGGCAATTCTTTGAGGTGATAGATCTGGTCTAAAATTGGTGATGATTGCACGTCTTTATAAACTTCTGAGTAACATTGAACTATGTGTTTCTAAGGAATGGATTCTGTAGTCTGTAAATTATACCTCACTAGATATACAGGAAAAATACAGTGGGAGACAAAAATAAACAACATATATGAGAAGGAGATGGGTGTTTAGGTTTAAAAAAATGAACAGAGCATGGAAGACAGAAGCTATCGGTGAGGGGAGGAAGAGGGTTGCAGGATTAATACCTGTCACAGACAGTGGGTGCAGCAAGTTAGTAGCTGACACAGGAGCTTCCAGCCCAAGAAAAGACATGAGCAAAGCCCCCAGATAGGAGAAGCCAGCCAGCTAGGAAAAGGACATCCTTAAACAAGCCCAGAAATAACGGGGCAGGGGCCAGTGTAGGGGTGTATGCTATACTCACTGTAGTATAACAGAGGTGTGGTATCATTCAATGGACATTTTAAAAACAAGATTCTGACCAGACATGGTGGCCCACGCCTGTAACCCCAGCTACTCAAGAGGGAGGATCACAAGTTTGAGGCGAGTCTGGGCAACTTAGTGAGAACCTGTCTCAAAATTAAAACTAAAAATATCTAGGGATGTAGCTCAACAATCCCTGGATCCTGCCCCTTGGAGCTCAAAAACTACACTTAAAAATTTAATAAAGTATGACCCTAGATGGTGGTTGAGGATAGAGATAAGGAATCAAAGGACAGAGAAGAAAATTTTAATAATGCTAACAATAAATTGGAGTGACTTGAACCAAGAGCATAAAGCAAAGTTTCTGGAAGTGATGAGATTCACACAAACTACGGCAAAGAGAATTTTTGCATTTTTCAATTTTTCTACCTTAAAAGTTAATTCATATTTTCATAAAAATTATAAAAAAATACAACAAAATGTGAACAGTGTTCCTCTATCCCATTGAGTAATGGGTAGTTTTGTGCTTCCACAGTTGCTAAATTGCTAACCATATGCATGTATTTTTATAAGGCCAATGAAACTTTACCTTGTAACTCAGCAAAAGCTCATGATGCTACTTTGGTTTTCTGTCAAATTTGTAAGTCAGCACCAACATGATGGCAAATATATAAGTGAGAAAGTTAGCAATGTGCAGTATAGTAAAACAAAAACCTAGATATTTCCTGAATACAAAGTAATGAACTCACTTTTCAATGAGCAGATGGTAGTGTTATTACCCAGATAAATTTCAAGACATTATATGATCCTAATATGCCTCATGTAACATTACAGAATATTATGAAATGTCAAGTGATAGAAGAAAATACTAAAATGTTATAGTAATTTTATATAAAATAAGTCACACTAGTAGTTAGCATAAATATTTACTAACATTTAATGTTAAACTTTCTAGTATACACTATTAAGAACAAATCAATTATCCTAAGACATGCATAGTACACAATATCCTGAGACAGATTGGAAATTCCTCATTCGTTCAGTTACTTTCAATATACTTTCATGTAATGGAGTTCCTATGTGTCCCAGTAAGGTGATTTTAAAAATCTTTAAGTTCTAATCTAATTGATACTCTCAAAAAACAGACAATAAATGAAAGCTGTCAACAAAGCCACTTGAGAATTGAAGTTTGCAGAGTCCATTTAGGAAAAAAATGGTAGAGCAGTACTTCTGCTTACCCAGGCTGTCATCAGTTGCATATAACTGCTATCTAATAAAACACCCCAAATCAGATTTATGAAATAACATCAAGAATCAATAAATGAGATCATATCAAATTAAAAAGCTTCTCTACAGCAAAGGAAATAACCTTCAGAGCGAACAGACAATCTTCAGAATGGGAAAAATTTGTGCCTTTGGACCAGTTATTCCCTGGACAAAGAACTAATATCTAGATTACATCAAAAAACTCAAAAAAATTAGACCACCCCAAAGAAAAGACCCAATCAAACAATGGGCAACTGAAATGAATAGACAATTCTCAAAAAAAGAAGAAGAAATGGTCAATAAATACATGAAAAAATGTTCCATATCTCTTGTTTTTAGAGAAATGCAAATTAAACCAATACTGAGATTTGCTCTTACTCCAGAAGAAACGGCTATTGTCAAGAAGTCATAATAAATATTGGCAAGCCTGCAAGGAGACAGGAACCCTTCTACACTATTGGTGGAAATGTAAACTAGTATAAACACTGTGGAAATTAGTATGGAGAGTCCTCAAGAAAAACTAAATCTAGAAATTCTATTTGACCCAGGTATTTCTCTCCTAGGCATCTTCTCAAAAAAGAGTCAAAGACATCACATGACAATGATATGCATATAATCATGTTTATGGCAGCACAATTCATAATATCTAAATCCTAAAAGTGGTCTACATGTCCATCCAAAAAAGGGAGGATTTAACAAAAAGTTGGTGTTTACTCACTGTAGAGGACTATATGCCATAAAAGAAGACAAGCTTGAGTCATTTGTAGGAAAATGAATACACCTCAAAACCTAATGTTAACTGAACTAAATCACACACACAAGCTTAAACATCACATGGCTTCTCCTGTCTGAGAAACCAAAAATATAAGTAGAGAAAAAGAAAAGATAATAGGAACTGGAGAGAAGGATCTTTTCAAAAAGGGAGGAGACCAGAAGATGGAGGGAAAGGGAGGAAAAAAAGAACACAGATGTGTTATGTCCCTGTGCCAACTCCCCACGAGGCAGGTAAGCACTATGCTTCTGTAAACATTAACCAAAAAAAATAAGAAAAGGGAAAAAAGTACTTCATACGTCAATTGACAACTACAAATATTATTGAGAACCCTTCCCCTGTGTATAGATTATGTGGTATTTATTGGAATTTCATACAAATCTTTCATAACTGCCATTCAAAACAAGTACTGAAATGAATTCAAACCATTTAAATTACAAATATTTTCATATTATGTGGTGTTTAATCAACATTTTCCGTAAAATATGTAAAATTTCAAAGTATTTCAGCAATGTTGTTGAAGCTATACTAACTTCACAGCTTTTATGAAGAAAAAGTGGGTTTTCACTATGAAAAATATTAGAATTGTTTACAATATTATTATTTTTATTCTTACAATTTTTATTATGTATGATTTAGAATGACAATAAAAATTAGCAAAAAAGTATATGTGAAGAATGTACCTCTTTTCGCAGTGGATGATATTTTTAATCAATAAAGTCCTGATCAAATATGGACAATTTCAGTCCCTCTATGGCCAATATTGGCTTTTTAATTGTCTTCTTAAAATTTTCTTTTGTATGATTTATAGCTTCTTATATTTAACCTGTCTAAAAAAAACTGTTGCTATTCTCACCAAATCCCATCTTTCCTTTTTTCTACCACTGTCAAATGTACAAACATTTACCTACTGGTTTAGACAATATCTCTGGGTTTACCTTTTGTTCCTTTCTGCTCTCTCACCCATATTATATCCACGAGCAAGTCCTGGCCCTTTTACCTCCAAAGTATGTCCTGAACTGTCCCATTTCCCTGAAACCTAAATCAAGGTACTACCATCTCTTCTGGATCACTGCAAGTTTCCTAATGCGCCCCTCACTTCACGTTTGTTCTCCGTAAAGCAGTCTGCAGTCTATCTACAAAGACAATCAGCTCCTGGAAGTTACCTGCTCAGACACTGGCATTTGTTTCTTATAAGCACCAAGCTCCTCAAAACACTGTGGCCCTCTCCTTAACTCTCATCTCACGAGCCTCTCTCTGATTGTGATGTTCTGAAATGCAGGGCTATTTTTTCTCTTCCTGGAACACTCCTTTTGGTCTGCAGATATTTGCTGTATTTATGCACTCTGAAACATTCATTTTTCAGAATGTTTCTTAGCTATTCCTTGTCAGTATTAGGCCTCCACTCTGCAGTCAGCCTTCCTTCATTTTCCCGGCCCCATCCACTCCTCAGGTCCACTGGATATCACGGTAGGTGTCACTGTGGCCATGACAACCTACGAGGTGTGCCCCTGCTCGGACCCGCCTTCCTCCCCAACCGCCTGCCTTTCAGTTGTTCTGCTTCAGTCTCGTGAGTCATCTCTCTGCTTCTCAACCACATCATACATTCTTGGGACTGTTAAACTGGATTGTCAGTACCACTGGCTAGAGAGCCACCCAAGGGGATGGGTGAAGCTCACTTCAGGGTGTGCTGGGTGGGTCAGGAAGCCTGGAAGGACCACGGAGACTCTTATCCCTTTCTCTCTGGAGCTGTTCCCCTGCTCTGTTTCTTAGCCACCATGAACTAGAAGCTTTGCTCCTTCAGGCTTTCCCACAGTGATGTGTCTACCTTGGAGCCAACCGTGGCCTGAACCCCTTGAAAGAATGAGCTAAATTAAACCTCTCCTCCTTTAAATCGTAGGTGTCTAGTACCATGTCCCAATGGTAGGAAAACTGACCAAAACAATGCTTTTAAAAGGCTTGGTATTTACTCTTCCCCAGCTAGAGTGTTTGTCCAGACGTTTGAAGTGTAATGTCCTCAGTTTATTCAGGGCCCTGCTAACTTCCATGTCATCAGAAATAATCGTAATCCAGAGAAAGGATGTGCTTTGTATGTAGAAATATTAGCACTTGCAAATGTATGTGAGGAAACCAGAAGACTAACGGATGAATCTTGGTCATCCTACCAAAAGATCATTTCTTTTCTCTGCTTTCTGCTGATATACTTGCTTATTTGTTTGTCATATGTTCTGTTTACTGGAACGTACGCTGTAAGGATAGAGCCTTGCATTTTCCCCAAGAATGACTCTGGCCCCTTGAACACACTTGGTAATGTGCCATAGGGGTTTATGTAAGCTACCTTATGCTAGGCTTGCTTAATATTTCACTGTAACATGTTCCTCTGTGACCATCCTGATGTGATCATTACATTTGCTTTATATATCTATGTTTTAAACCTGATTTCTAGAACTCGGATATTTCTGTACATTTCACATGTTGATAGAGATCACCCAAATGCTAACCACAAGGGCTGGAACAGTTCATACACCCACCAACGGTGCCTAGTGTCTACCCATTCATACCTACACTGGGTTACGTACATTTTTTATATTTTTGACTGGGAAGGAACCAAGGGAAGGAGAAAGGAGAAAGGGAAGAGAGGAAGGGGAAGTAAGCAGAATTCAGATGTTTTGCACACACACCATCTCCCTCTGATTAATGTAATCATTAGGTACTGCAAACACGGGCTGATAAAAGTAAAATTTAAAAAATTATTTTAGAAGGCCAATAATGCATTTTTGTTCATAGATTTGAAAATCTTTTTATATTGATATGATATGTGAACTTTTATATTTTTGTCCATTTTTAAATTTCACATTCAATTTTGCTTAATGTAATTATAAAGTCAAGATTTTCATATTCTATGTGCTATATAAACAATATTTGCAGCTTGCAGTTTGTCTTTTTGTCAAGCTTATGTATTTGCAACTTTTATAGGAAGTTATTTTACTTCATAAATTTATTTTCTTTCACTTTTAAGTGCCTAGTTTATTATTTTATATAGCTTTTGAGTGCTCTGTAGTGGATATTTTAAGTTATACTATTGTTATCTGTGTTCAGTTTTAGTTTATGATGCAGTGGGAAAGAATTCAAATTGGTTTTGTTCTTTTCAGAAATGGTTGCTCAGTTTTCCTTATCATATGCTGACATGTGGGTATAATAGGTACAGTTCAGATTTACCAGAAAATTATTATGGGCCACTCATTAATACTTCATATACCATAGCTATACTGGTCTTTATATCAAGTTTAGCATGACTTGAGTCTACTTTTCTTAACAAAAAGCAAAGTAAATGCTGAATGTTTTAATTTGACCACAAAATCATTTCTCATTTGTACCTCATGCAGGAATCAGAGTTCTGATTTTATAACTGACAGTTCTGTTTCACATCAGTAAGGCAAATTTACCCTAAAATTGTGAGTGCTTTAAGCAATACATTAATGAGAATAACATGTAGCCTGCTAATGTGGTTGCCAGTTTTAAGTATTCAATTCAGTACCTCAGAACTCACATAACTTGAAGTTAGCTATTTTCAACTTCCCTCAAGCTTCAAAGTAAGCCATGGTTCCTACCACAAAGCAAAGAGAACCTTATTCAAGTCTCTATAACCCTATAATACATTCTATTTTTATTTTGAAAACACAATAAAATTAATTAAAAGTGAAGGGTAGTTAAATAAAATCCTCTATGATTAACCAATAAATAGCTACTGAATGTAAAAGAAATTACAATCAGAACTGAGTAATAAAAAATCTACATGACAAAAGTTATGAGGAACAATGAAAAAAATCTTTATAAAATGTTTAATTTTAAATGCATTTATCAAGAAGCAAAAAAAAAGTTTTAAAAATGTCTACAGAGTCAACAGGGGTAGCTAGAAAAAGAGTAAGAAAGAAAATAGAAAGATAAAAAGGAAAGATTAATCCAGCAATCAGTGAAAGTAACAAAATACAATATAAAATACTAATAAAATCAAACTCTTTTTCTCTTCAAAAAATTCATTGTTTAGTGACACTTGTAAGAAAGTTTGATCAAATTTTAAGGAAGAACTCAAGGTCAATTTTTAGAAAATTATTTCAAAAAGTAGAAAACAACAAAATGTATGTAGCTCATTTCAGTAAAATTATATTATCTTATATTCAAAACAGATGAGTCTATTGGTTTATTTTAATTATGATTAGTGCAAAAATATTAAATATAATTGCAAATGCCTATATTGAATTCCAAGAATTCTACTAAAGAACTACACTTAAAAGCATTACACTTAAGGATGGAATTTTAAATGGTTTTCTTTGTGCTTAGGAATAATACACGATTGCCACGATTGCTTAGCTTAGTACCAGAAGCACCAGCCTATAGTACAAAGGTAAGAAAAATACCGAAATTCACAGCAATGAGCACAACTCCTGAGGATTTCTAATGATATCAATATCTACTTAAGAGAAACAATAAAATAACTAGTAAGATTCATAAAATAGTTAATGTATGAATAATGCTGACAATAATTCACTGCATTTTTCTACTTGAGTGCTAACAAGTGAGAAAAGAAATCCACCGCTGGGTAAGTAGAGTAATACACATATCATGTATGTACATTCTAGGAGCTAGTGTAGACAGAGTATATAAGGTCGCTACAGAGATATTTTCAGAACCTTAGCACTAAATACTGTAGAAGATGTCTAGTTTTCTTAAATAAAAAATAAACTGTGCTTCTGAATGGGACAACATTACAATTTAAAGAATTGAAGAAATAATTCAAAGCATTTTTACATTAGAAACTTCTTTATTCTAAAATGAACATATTTAATAATGAACTGCTGAGAATTTCAGTGCGTGTGGATGAGACTAGAGGTCTTCCATCCTAACCCAGCTGATATTACACTGGGGACACTAGCCAGTGTTTTACCAGAAGAAAAAAGACTACAGCTGTTAGAAAAACGGAAACAAAATCCATCACTATTCACAGGCAATATGAATGTGTATTCGAAAAGGTAATCCAAAGATACATCCTTAACATTCAACAAATGCAACAGAGAAAATGAAAAGTAGAAAGACGTCATTACTAATGGCATAAAAAATCAAGTAACAATAAATCTAAAAGAAGTACAAGATCTCTACAAAAACTGTAAGACATTTTTCACAGAAATAAAAAAACCAACTTACACAACTAGAAAGCTATACCCAGTTCACGGATCAGAAGACTTAATTTAAAATGATGTTAATTTTCTCCAAACCAGTGTACTGCTAATCAGAAATCCAGGAGGAGTGCTGTGAAAATTGATAAGTTAATTCTGAAATGTATATGAAAATTCAAAGAGCTAAACTTGAAGAAAAATAATGCACTGGAGACCTTATTTTTATGGTAGTAGTTTTCAAATTTGGCTTCATTTTAAAATCATCTGGGAGATTTTTAGAAAGCTGATGATGACACCTTCCCTTTTACAAAATTAGATCTTTATCCTTTAAGAAGATACACAAGCATCTGTATTTTACAAATACCTCAGGTGTTTCAAATGTGCAATCAAGTTGAAGACCCAAAATCTGTTGCATATTATTATATAGAACATAGTACAAGTTAAATGTTATATACTGTTGAAAATTAGCATTAATTAACGCAAGAAGGAATTTGTGTAAAGATAGCAATTAAGCTCGTGCAGTAACACACACCTGTAATCCCAGCTCCTGGGAGGCTGATGCAGGAGGATGGCAAGTTTGAAGCCAGCCTGAGTGACTTCGTCAGACCCTGTCTCAAAATAAAATTTAAAAAGGGCCACGGTAAAGCACTTACCTAGCATGTGCAAGGCCCCTTAGTGTCATCACTAATGCAACAATAACAATAACAACAATGCATAGCAGTTAGATGACTGGAACACACATGCTGTTAAAAGAGACCCAGAAATTCAAGAGCACTGTTAATGACTAAGGTAACATGGTCATTGGAAAAGCACTGGAAAAGACAGCTTTGTGATGTCACTAAGCCAGATGGCTCTGTGTAAGAAAATAATAAACCTGGGCCTCAGTTTCAAGCCAAATAGAAAAAAATCTATTCCAGGTAGACTGTGGATCTGGAGGTAAAAGTAAATAATAGAATTTCCAGAAGGTAATGTTGAATATCTTCATAAACTTAAGATAAAGAAAAATGTGCTTGATACCACACAAAATGGAATATAACTATGGCTTAACCACACTGGGTACTAAGATTAAAAACTTCCCCTCATCAAAGGATGCTATTAAATAATGAGCAGGGCAACACGCAATAGAAAAAAGGAGGGAGGACGTGATCAAAGCGTGATACATGCATGTATGGAAACGCCACAGTGAAATCTCCACCAGTAATAAATACTGATACTTGTAATCATTAAAAAGATGAAATGTCAAGATACACCATAGAGGATGTTTACCATGCACGTAATGGATAGAGGGTTGTTTTATAAGTACTTCATGAAATCATTAATAAAAATTTATAAAATCTAATAGAAATGAGAAAGAGCTGTGAAGAATATTATCTATCAAGTACCCCTCCAGCTAGCCAAAAAGTGCATAAAAAGACATTCAGACTCATTAGTCATAACAGAGATCCTAGGACCATAGGGTTCCATTATACTCTTACCAGAATGACTAAAAAGACTGATAACACTGTTACTGGGCCTACAGATTAATTAGAATTTGAAACTTGTTTTTCATTACCCACATGAATGCATATACATGTGAGAATACATGTAAACAGTGTTCCTGATAACATTACCGGTAACAAATTCAACCTGGAAATAATCCAAATGCTCACTAGCAGTAAAATGTGTAAATTGTAGTATGCAACAGAAAGTGATATACACCAGAAATAAATAAACTATGCAGAACAGTGATTAACTTAACAAATACATTAAATACGTATGCCAACTATAAAAGAATACATAAAAGAACTTTCCATTTCTATAACCTCATCAATAGATAAAAGTCATAATAGTGGTTAGCTTGGAGTACCTGCACAACAATGGAAAAAGAGCATAAAATGGGGCTTCTAGAACATTTGTAGTTTTCTGATTCTTGACTAGAGTGATGGCTCTATGGATGTGCTTAAATTGTAAAAACCAATCTCAATTGTAACACAGTAGTACAATAATAAAGTGTGAAGAAGATGGTCTGAACACGTGTGTTTCGAATAATAATAAAAGATGTAATTTATCCCCAAGTTAATATGTAAAACCATTCAATCCAATGAGAATTACCATTGAATTTCTTATGAACTTAATTGATTTCTAAATATGTATATATATATATAAAATATGCTTAATATATCTGACCCACCAACCATCATGGCTTAGCGTGGCCTTCCTTAAACATACTCAAAACACTCAGGTTAGTGTTCAGTTGGACAAAAGCACTAGCAAAATGCCTGTTATATAATAAAGTGTTTAGTATGCAATTTATTGAATACTGTACTGAAAATGGAAAATGTAATGGGTGTGCAAATCCACTTTCACACCAGTGTATGTCAGGGACTGTTAATAAACAGGAAAGCCTTACCTACCAAATTCTTAAATTATTTTCCCAGTACCTTGACTGGATCTGACTCCATCATTGCTTCAATTCTACCTTTCTTCGCAACAAGAGTGTATAATTATTTAGAAAATGATCTCCATTTCTTGCACATATCCAGTCATGCACTTAAAGATTCTAGGCTGTATATTGGAGTTTTCAAAGATCTGTTGCCTGAATTACACCAAAATTTACCAACATATTCAATAATTTTAATTGAACTAAGACTTTTCAACATAGATTTTTAATTCTCTTGTGATGAATAAGCATTCATTTCTCTCTTTTTTTCTAACTTTTAAAAAATTTGTATTGGTGCTGATACCACAATCCTCCTGCTTCAGCCTCCAAGAGAGCTGGGATTACAGTCATGTGCTGGCTGCCCCGCAACAGAAGTTTTCCAAGTTGAAAATGTTATCACTTCAAGAATGAAGAGTTAGGCGACTGCAGCTACAGTAAGAGAAGTGTTGGCTTAAGCAACTTTTCGGAGTAGTTAAAACCGTGGGGAGCACTACCTTCTACAGCGTGCTCTTGAAGATTGCTTTTCTGTTAGGAAAAAGACCTTTTAAGATTCTAGAAGCAAATATTAATACTTTTTTGCTTTTGATTACAACCAGTTCCAAAAAACACGTAGAAGCCGTTGACCATCCACATGAATGACTGGGTGCATACAAAAATCCCAACAAGTTTCACACAGTGCTTATCTCCGGCCTCCAGGCACCCCAGAGACCTTACCTAATTTCTCTCTTCTTCAGCACTCTTGGGTCTAGATCACTTCTCAGTTAATTACTTTTTTAAAAAATCACTTTTCCTTTACATAATTCACACTCTATTAAAATTCCCACAAGAATTCCCAGGTGTATGGACTTCCAAAGAACTGTATTTTCTAGCCAGTGAAGGACTAAGACAGAGCTTACCTTCAAAATAGATGCCAGACTGGATTTCTAGGACCCTGGGCAGAGTCCTGAGGTCAAGGGACTGGACAAACTGTTCCAGAGACAATGCCATTGCTCCGGCTTGGGCGGTGTCGAGCCTTGGTTCCTAGAACAGCGCGTGGCTTCTGGGTATGACTGCTTGTTGGCAGTTGCAGTCCTCGCACATGACTCCTCCTGGGGCGGGCAGATATCACACTGCAGCCAAACCAGGCTGAAGCAGCTGGATGTGTGGAGGACGGTGAAGAGGGAGGAAGGAAAAGGCAGCAGACAAAAGGTGTCACCACTCTTTTTGTTCTCCTTGTGGCTTCATTTCCTTCTGACACCCAAGTAGAACAGGATGGGGGCGGGGTGAGTGTGGCTGAGCAGACACTGCCTAAAACGTGAGAACAGGTAAGGAGCTCCCTCTGGGTTTTGCTGGTCGGGTGGGCACCCACAGCCACGGCAGGGGGCTCCAGGGCCTGGGGCTCGTTCATTAGGGAGGGAGAAGCTGTGGAGGGCTGAAGGCTCCTCTTAAAAATGGCACCGCACTAATTCATGATCTCTCCAGCCCCTTCCTAAAGTTTCCTTTGTGCCTTATTTGCATACGTTGTGCTTTTATATTAAATTTGTTTCCAAAAGTGCTCTGTGTCAGCTCATTTTGGAACTCTGATGCTCCGGAGAGAGCATGGAAACCACTTTTTATTCTTACACAGCGAAAATTTTGCTGAATCTTCAAAGAGGGTGGGGGAGGATACCAAATGCCAAGGGATGCCGTAATTAATAGAGTGAGGTGCATGGGTTTTTTAAGGGCCCCGCTGTGATGGAAAGTATTTAGATCACTTGTTAGGAAGCCAGGGTTTCCTGGGCTCGACTCTGCTTTTGAATTACAGGTGGGCTTCAGCCTTGTCTTCTCCCATCTTCCTTGGTCTCATTTCTTAAGTGGAGAAAAAGTAGAAGTAAATAGTACATTTCTTCCAAGACCAAAATTCTACACTCCTGAGCCTGTGGTTTAATTTTAGGGTTTAAAATGCCTGCAGCAGAAACAGCTGAGAGAGTCTTATGAAAGCCAGCTCCCTAAACACCTGCTTCTCTCTGCTCTTTGGGTTTAATTCTAGCAGTGTTTTAGAACTTCAGTACACAAATCAAAGTGATATTTTCTGAGCTTTGTCAGGATAGGTAAAGGAAAGTTGGGTTGTACAGAAAGAAAGAGGCCAAAAGCTGCCCATTCTGTTGTTAACCTGGCCCCTAGACCCTTTCCAGTGGACTGTTTTGGCCTCAGACTGCAGGGCTCACCGCCAGATATAGAGGGTTGGAGTTGTCCCAGCTCGCATCAGGCCCTTCTAGTGGCTGACCTAGGAAGAAAACACTGTCTGACTTTGACACAGAGCTCAGCACACTCTTTCTGCTCCTCATAATTATATTAGATATTAGAAGAATCTGCTTGACAGTCTTTCTTTAGAAACCAGCATTTAGAGTGGTTTTCATCAGGAACTTCTATTGTGTCACTTGCAACGATTTTCCCAAATCTCCCAAACTTGATCTGACTTCACTGTCTCCCTAAGTCAGGCTCCGCAATCAACCACAAATTCTGTCTGCAGCTTCACAAAGTGTTTCCCATGGCTGATGTGTGGAAAGGACAACTGAGGACTGCTCCTGAAAAATCAAGCATTCATTAGAACAAGCGCTACGGTGAATCCTCTTTGATATCTCCTCCAAACTGTATTTCACATGATTTTTGTGTTTTTTTTGGTTTTTCTCCGGTACCGGGAACCGAACTCAAGACCTTGCGCTTGCCAGGCAGGCGCTTTGCCGCTGAGCTAAATCCCCAGCCCCTTCACATGATTAAAAACAAATCCCCAGGGGGCTGGAGATTTAGCTCAGTGGCAAAAGCGCCTGCCTGGCAAGCGCAAGGTCGTGAGTTCGGTTCCCGGTACCGGAGAAAAACAAAACAAAACAACAACAACAACAAAAAAAACAAATCCCCAAGTCAACTTTCTATCCTACTGGCCAATGGTAGTAAGATTTCATAATGTCACCAGTCTTTTGCAATTACCTGCGTTACCCCGGCTTCTCTTCTCTCGACAGGTAACTCTAGCACACTGTCAACATCAGCTAAAATCTGTGTCCCTTGCATATCCAATATTAGTTAATGATATGACCATTTTCTGTTTTCCAGGCCTGAAGGCTCAGAGTCATGTGAAACACAATTCTTCTCTAACCTCCAAATCCTTTAAGCTCCGTGGCTGATAGAACTAAACACGTCTGTATTGAGTATCTCCAGTGTTACTGCTTAATCCAGGTAGGAAACCCTTCTGACATGGCAAAGACCTCATGGGGGGGGCACCATGATAAAATTGGCAAAGAAGGTCATTGAGAAGGTACTCAAGGGGCTGAGGATTTAGCTCAGTGGCACAGCACCTGCCTGGCAAGTGCAAGGTTGTGAGTTCGGTTCCCCGTTCAGGAAAAAAAAAAAAAAAAAAAGAGAAGGTATTCAAGTGACACATGGTAAAATGACTATTACAGCTCAGTCAGGAAAACAGCAGATTAGCGATGTAGTGGCAGATTAACGAGAGCTCAGAAAAGAATCAGACTCTATATAATACTACATGTCCCACATTGAAAAAGTGGAATTTCAAAGCAGTAAGTAGGGAACACATTTTACCTGGTTGTTAAATAACTGGGAAACAATTAAGAGTTTGATAGTATTCCATACTCCCAAATTAAATTTTGATAAATTTTTAAATTAAATTTAAATGAAATAAACCAAACAGAAAAAAATACAATAAAAGGGGGATTATTTTTATTCAAAGTCTTACAAAAAAGACTAATAGATTTGGCAACAAATCTATGAAATACTTCTGTAGAACAAAAAGGAGTTTTAATAAAATAAGAGGGGAAGCACACCCCTCAGATAAAGAAGAGATCTGTGGATTTATATGGGACATTCATTAATCAACATGTAGAACAAAGAGACTCAAGGACTTTGGCTTCTAGCTATGAGTTTACATCCGACCTCTTCTCCTACAAAAACTGCTGGAAAACCTGGATGCTTTTTTTCACAAAAAGCTGTGTGGAAGAGCAAAATCCCGTCAGGATATTTGGGACCTGAAAGGCCAAGGTCCTAGGAAGTAGAGTAACACAATGGAGGAACCCAGTCCTGTACTTTCTTTTCGCCCCAGGCAGTGGTGGGTTAGTAGCTGACTGAGAAGCTGACAAACAGAGCAACACTGAAGGACAAAGAGGAGATGGTACGTTAAGTTTCTAGCACTTTCAAATAGCTGGAGAGACCAAACATTGGAATTGGGGTTAACAAAGCATCCAGGAAAACAGAAAGGATTTGTTTAGCCCTATTTTTTCCCTATAGGACTTCTGCCCACTCAAAAGCTGCAGTTTTTATGAGACAGGAATTAGAAAGAGCAGTGAGATGCTGAGAAGAAGCCAAGCAGCGCTTTCAGAATCCCACAGGGCTGGGAAGCTGGAGACCGTGGAGAAGGAGGAAGAGGCTCCCACAGACTCCATCTCCTCAGCTGAGGCCACCAAAGGTTAACAGAGAAAAGCAAAAGGAAATGCTCCCGGTGGGGAAAAGCTGCCAGAACGTCTATATTTTTTTCTTACAAACACAATGTCTGTGATTCAGTAGCAAAACAGGATGCCAGAAACAAGACAAAGAAAGAGGGGAAAGTGAGAGGCATTGAGGGAACCCATCTATCAGAATTATCAGTCACACAATTTAAAATAACATTGCTGAGTGTAGCAGTGCATGCCTGTAGTCCTAGATACTGGGGAGGCTGAGGCAGGGAGGTCTCTGGAGCCCAAGAGTTCAAGTCCAGCCTAAGCAAGGAAGAGAGATCCTGTCTCAAAAATGAATGAATACATTAATTTACTTAAATAAACTTGATTTACAGGTTCAAAACTAGAAAATAGGAAGCAAGGGAATTTTGCAAGAAAATTGCTGAAGGAAAATTCTGTATTTGAAAAATCTAATTACTAAAATTAAGAATTCATTTATGGTGCTTAAGACCAGATGGGGAATCTAGTATGGACACTCACACTGGATACAGGACAGCAGAAAATATCTACTTTTACAGACAGATTTTTTTAAAGCAGAATATCAAAAGAAAACATAAGGGAGATGTCAACCACAGAGAATAGGTCTCTTCTATGTACTAACTTACATGTGAGGAGGAAAAAAAGGAGAGAAAAAATAATTCAAGGGCAAATGTCTGGAAGTTTTACAAAGCTGAAAAGACATCAACCCACAGATTCAGGATTTGCCAAGAATTTCAAGGTAAATGCATAGAAATGCATACCAAGCAATATCATAATAAAACTTTAAAAGCCAAAGTCAAGAGGAACATTTTAAATACAACTTGAGGAGAAAAAAAGTCAGTGCCAACACAGAATCACCAATCAGTTGAGAGCTGTTGTAATAACAAAAGCCAATAGGACCAGGGATGTAGTTCAGTGGCACAAGGGCAGCACTTGCCTGGCAAGCTGTATTGGTTTCGGACTTATTTTGCAAGGGGAACAACACAATACAGGACACATACTTTATATGATTATTTATAAGTCACCCAAAGAACAGTATACAAAAGAGTGCAAGAAATCTGTCCACACACTAAGACCAAGGAATCCAGCTGAGGGCCTGGATCCCACAACGTCTACACGAGTTGAGCTGAATACCCAGAGCTCATAACAATGCCTCCGTGAAT
>NW_004955436.1:8914196-8920549 GCF_000276665.1 Chinchilla lanigera
CACCAGTCACTCAGTTCAGCTGGGGGTTATAAGTTGACCACCAGTTATCAATCCACTATACAAGCACAAGGCCCTGAGTTAGATTCCTAGTACAAAAAGAAAAAAGCCAATAAATTTAGAATATAAGATAACATTATTAAAATGCCTAAAAAATAACTACTAATTTAAAATTCTACATGTAGACAAAATAATCTATGAAAATAAAGGCAAAATAAACATAGTTTCAGTCAAATAAAAACTGAAAAAATATGTTAAAAATAAACCTGTACTGAAAGAAATGTTAAAGGGTGTTCTAACAAAAGAAATACAACAGAAAGTCAAAACAGCAGAAAGGAATGAAGAGGGTAAATATGTGATGGACTGAATAAATACTGACTACACATAACAGGAATTGCAGTGGCTATGGAGTCTAAAATATATGCTGAGAAACAATAATACAGAAGAAAAACTGGTAAATGAAGTTAAAATTATTCCAAGGCCAGACTTTTAGAGAAGTTGTAATGGTAATCACTAATATTAAACTAAAATAAATAAGCATACATAATTTCTAGGAAAATCACTCAAATATAGTAACAGAATAATAAATAGAGCAGTAGAATAATAAAATTATTCTTTGTAATTTATGAAGGACAGAAATTTGTTTTCTCATACTTCTGGATCCTGGGAAGTCCTGATCCAGGCCCCTACAAGCTTGGTGCTTAGAGAAAGCTACTTTCACGTGCCAAGATGGCACTTTATGCTATATCCTCACATGTTGGAGGACAGAAAGACAGAAGAGGCAAGCACCTCCTCTGTCTTAGTCACTTTCCTCTTCCCTGACGAGACGTTTATTTGGCTCACGGTTACAGAAGATCAGTCCATGGTTGGCAGGCTCAGATGCAGAAATAGCATGGAGAAGGGACTGCTTTGGAGAAAAGCTACTCACATCATCACCCTGTGCATACTATGCTGGAGTCTGAGGGACTTGCTTATTCTGTAGGACTTTCGTGACTGGAGTCCTTCCAGCAATTCCTATTATTATGTCTGGACATGGGAATGGATATATAAGGTGTACTCTCTGTGATTACTTCACTCAACTTGTCACTAATACATAGCCTGAAATATGTGGGAGTGACTGGTGCAAGGGCCTTCCTTTTTTTAATTTTTTTTTTTGGGTGTTGTTCTCCGGTACCGGGAACCGAACTCACGACCTTGCACTTGCCAGGCAGGTGCTTTTGCCGCTGAGCTAACTCCCCAGCCCGGGGCTTCCTGAGTAAGCAACCAAAATAGTTCCTTTACAGCTCTATGTTGTTGCGGAGGGAGTCCTTGTCCAGTAGTGGAGGCACTCATTTGTGCCTCCATGGGGCTGATCTGTCATCCAGGAGCTTTCCCTCCCTGTTCACTAAGTTGAGGTTTATGCCACACTTTGAGCAGGACTAAGTCATAAATAGAGTCAGGTACAATTCTCTCAACTGGGAGAAAGTATGCAAAAGACTGAAAAGTTCAACAGTAATAAAAGGAAAGATAATAAAAAAGAGGGAGTGAAGAAATAAGAAGTTAAAAGGTAGGGATTAAAAATAAGAAAAAAGAAGAGAAAAAATCCAGTTAGAAAATTTAAAAATACATGGGGCTGGGGATTTAGCTCAGCGGCAAAGCGCCTGCCTGGCAAGCGCAAGGTCGTGAGTTCGGTTCCCGGTACCGGAGAAAAACCCAAACACTCCCCCCCAAAAAAGAAAATTTAAAAATACAGACAGATAAAATTATGCAAAATAATGAGAGAAAACAAGACAAAGTGAGGGAGCCAATATTCCTCCATGCTGAGGAATTTGAAATGAAGATCGCCTTCCTAGGACCTCTAACTCTGGAACACATCAAGTTTGGAAGCGGTTGTTACTGCGTTACAGCTGCACTTGGGATGCTGTGTTACATCTCAGCTGCTGCCCAACACAGGGCAAGTGTGGGCTAAGCCCCGCCCACCTCCCTCCCGGCTTGGGTCAAGGCAGTGTGGTCCAAGACTATATTCACACCAGAGGTTTTTGTATGTGTAGCTGGGGACTTTGCCATAGCAGCAGCCACCCCCAACATCCTCTTGCTGGCTGAATCTTTGGACTGACTGGGTAGGCACCTGCTTACTCCTAATACCTTCTTCAACCAGTGCCCCCAGGGGACATGGTAAATGTCCAAGGTACAAAGGCTTGTCCTCTGGATGCTGCTGAGTAGGGAAAAGAGGTGGAACCAACACGATCTGCCTCAGGAGAGAAGCCGTGGACCCCAGCTTTCTTCCAGCCTCAGACCCAGCCCCGACGTGAACTGCCCCACAGTCTTGCTTATCACAGAGACTGAGAGGTCAGTTTCAAATGGAAGCATCTATCTGGGAGTGGTGGCGCACACTTGTCGTCTCAATACTGGGAGAGGGTGGGGAGAAAGGATCTCAAGCCCAGACTGAGCCATGCAGCTACTTAGTGAGACTCTGTCTCAAAATGTAAAAATCAATCAATCAATCAATCAATCAATGAAGGCTGGGATGTAGTTCAGTATGAAAACCCTGGGTTTAACTCCCAGTACTGGAAAAAAAATGCAGCACCTTCTGTTTTGCTCTGCATCACACACCAAGCTTCCCAAAGTTCTCAATCAGTTTGTGTCCAAGTCACTCCCCTGGCCCAAACTCTCTCTCCAGCGCACAGAAAAACCTGTTGGACCTTGGAGATAAAGAACACAGGGGCCTCTGAGCCCCAGCCACAGCTCAGGCAGCAGAACCCTGGTGGAGATGGCTCCACATGACAGCACCGTATGGACATGCTGGGAAGTACAGTGCGGGTCCTGTCTCTTACCCGGTTGGACTGTGTTTGCAAGGCGCTGATACCGCACTTGTGGAGAGCACCGGGGGACTCTTTCACCCGTACCCTTGCGGACGGGAGTATGTCCCCTCTCCCTGGCAAGCTGTTGGAACCTGGTGCTGGGTTACTCTGTTCCCGTTTCTGTTCTTAGGTCTGATATTTCTGGGTTTCACCTCGTCACTGACTGCCTATTGATGCACTCTGGGGCTTTGCTCCAGCTCGCCCACCTCAGTCTCTAGTCACATACCTGTTGCTTGGCTTAAGTCTCGTGGAGAAGATGATCCGTTCTGGGTGCCTCTAACTTGTCCTCTTCCCTCCTGACATTTACTTTTGATTAATCAAAAACATAGCCTAAGAAGGGGGAAAAGAACCATAAAATAGCTGACAAATGGTAAAATGGTACACATAAACTCAATTATATTTTTAATTAATTTAAATATAAATACAAATAAATCTTAAATAATTCAATATTCCAACCAATAAACTAGTATTAACAGATTGCATTTGTATGCACCTTTCAATTATAAGTACACTGAAAGGCTAAAGTTTAAAGAATGGAAAATTTATGCCATGAAATATTAAGCAAAAGAAATTTCATGAAACTACACCAGTAACAGTGCCAGATAAAGTAAATTTAATCTCAAGTATTAGTTGAAATGAAAAGATCATTTGATAATAAAAAAGTGATCAATTCTTGGAGAAAATTCATAAATTTATATAATACAGCTTGAAAATATCTAAAAATATTAATAGGATCCATCACCAGAGTATGAAATATTTACACATCCAATAGCTGACAAAATAAGAAAATATTTAATTCATAAAATCCATACTACTAAACATGTGTACTTTACTCATATATATTGCGGACTGTTTTAATGTAACTTGAAATCAATTTGGTTTAGTGATTTCACATTTACACTTTATCAGATACACACTATTTATTTATATCTTTAATTGAAACATATTATCTTAAAGAAAAATACATCTAATGTTATTCTAATAATTCAATTATGCTTTGAAAGTTGCTATTGAAAGAGATCTTGTTACACACTAGACTTAACCCTCAATATTTTCACTAAGCACTTCCCTTCCATATAATCAGTACCTCTGCTAAAGAACAAACATGGGCTTGCACATCGAATAATATCAGGGTTATGGTTAGTATCATCACTGGCAATGATTTCTACCTTAAGAGAGTATCATTATTTAAAAATAGGCAAAACAATAAAGAAAAAAAGGTCAAAACAAGATTTTTCACAAGATGTACATCTCTTTGCTAGACTATTTGGAGCTGCTTTCCTAAAAAGTGAGCAGACTGATGAATATTAAAAATAATTACCTATCTCACAAACAGAGAACTTCAACAGTAGAGACTTAAAGCCAATACATGGTATCTAAATATGATGAATACACTTTTGAGTGAAAAAAAACTTTAGAGATCATTTAAATTAGTATCAAAATCATATTCCAACTTTCTTCTCATTGTTTACTGCTACAGAAGCAAATATGAGGCCTTGCCTAGCAAATAAGAAACTTTATTAGTTTAAGTCCCCAAAAGTTTATAGAGCAGTGCTAGTTACATGATACTCCGAATTGGGGGAAACATTTTGTATCATCAGAGAATTGGGCTTGCCTTTATTTTGCATGGGCACATTTCAAGATCATGCCGCTGTGATCTCTGGTGGCTCAAGATTCAAATGCAGTAGAAGAGACAACCTCTTCAAAGATCAGCTCTGATGGATGTAGCTTGGATACACATATCCATGTCTCAGTCAACCCCTCTGTCAGACAAAACAATGTGTTAATTTTCTATGTCAGGTTGAGACGTCTTTCTTTGGGTTTTGTTAAAGATTTGCCTCAGCCGAATCACAGAAACAGAGTTAGGATGCTGAGGAAGGAAGACCATGAGACCAAAGCCAGCCTGCAACACAGCAAAACCCTTCTCAAAAGCAACAGCAACAATACAAATCACAGGCCAATGCATACAGTCCACTGTAGAGTTGAACACACAAGAGGGACAAAATAAGAAAACATTTCTTGGAAGAGTCTTCTGGGGTTAATCTTAAAAGTAAAAGCAATGAGGTGGATGAACCTGCTCATCCGGTGGAGATGTTGCATGAATGAAAGGCTCTCCGTAACGTTTGCACAGCATTTTGCCTGTTGCCCGGTCTGCGCAGCAGAAACGGGTTGAGTGAGGTGTCCTGCGAAGGGGAACGGTGCGAACGTCGGCCTCATGTTGTGAGTCTTGCTCGGACACTTCCTTCACTACCAGACTCAAACCCTCCACAGAACCATTGACCTTGTTCAGAAAGAAAGCCCCGTCTCTTCTGAAACTTCTAATTCTTCTCTCCAAAGACAGTGCTTCTGTGAAGTAACTCTAATGCCTGCCTCCGACTTTCCTACAGCATGTTTTAGAACCTTGATTGACATAGCCCTGTAGAAAGGGAATTCCACTTAGCAGTTCTTTTCTCCTTTTCGTGCACACAGCTGTTATACCTCATGTCTGGAAAAAAAAAATCAAAGATGGCTTTTGTATGTCTGCATGATAACATCCTAAAACTTAAAAGAATCACCCTTGAAGGTAACAATATTCAGTGTTTTACTTACTGTTACTTCCCTAATAGCTCGATTTGAAAGGTTTAGTTTATTTCTGTTTCTTCTTCTTCTCTTTAAAATAAAAAAATTCAGTCTTAAGCATGATTAAAAATAGATTCAAATTTTTTCAGTAGTTTTTCGTTACAAACTAAATCGATTAATTGCCAATGCCTTAAAAAGTTGAGCTCTTACTTTTTAATTTCAGAAGTGAACATCAAACAATATATGTGGTATAGATTATACTGCATAATTTAATATTTAATGTTAAGTATACATGATCCATGCTGGTAAATTTAACTTAGGATATATACTCCTTTAACTCAAGTCAGCTTATTAGGGAATAGAACATTTTTAAACCTGTAAATATTGTATATGAATCTGTTAACTACAGTTTTTATTCAGGTGATGCCTTTAGACTGAGTCAAGCTAGAGATAACAGGTAACTAAGCTCTGCGCTATTAAGTCGCATTCACCCCTTTGTGTCAAACTGACTATGGGAAAAGTGAGAAAGGGAGAGACGAAACACATACAAACATGACACAACCACGTACACACCCATTAGGGAGGGTGGTGAGACTGAGCTTCCCTCCAGGATCCCCGTTTACATGTGTTTGAATAACTGCAGGATCCACTTTGCCCACTTGTTGAGTCATCGAGACAGAGCTTAGAATGTTTTGTGTTTCTTTTTTAAAATTTTATTTGAAAGAGAAAAGAACAAAAACAAAGACAAAAACAACACAAAAACAATAAAAGGTACAGAATTTCAAAAGAAGATGATAGGAAATTAACAACGGTCGTTGTATTACATGTTGTTATCTTCCAAGTAGTTGCTCAGATTACCAGATATAGAGATGCAATATTGATCAAACAATTAAACATTAACTGTTCCTTTCAATAAACCAACAGAAATTAGCAGTACAATTATCTTAGCTATCTTGT
>NW_004955436.1:8920649-8931648 GCF_000276665.1 Chinchilla lanigera
TTTTCCCTTCCTTCTTTCTTTCTTTTGTCCTTTCCTTCATCTCAGTTCTTCTTTCCTTTTGAGCAGTTTCTTTCCCTTTCACAATATCTATTGTATCTTTCAGATTTTATTCACTCTTTCAGGTTCTTACACTAGGGAGACAATACGATGTTTACACATGCGGATCTGATTTATTTCACGTATGAGTATGCTCTCTAGTTGCAACCATTTACCTATCTTTGTTTCACAAACTCAGCTCATGCTTCACACGTTGAGTGAAATCATCTTCAAAGTAAAAAAGTCACAGAAGCAGTGACAGGAAAACCTGGAACAGGACCTACTTAGGAAAAACTCTAATCTATTGAGAAAATACCTCCTAAGTAAAAATCTCACAGAAAGGGATTGAAAGGGTAGGAAAATACCAAGTTACAGACTCATTTTAAAGAAAAAGAAGGATGTTAGGTTTCTTTACTTTCTATTGTATCCAATTCCCTTCTCTTTCTTTATTTTTGGTATATATGAAAGAACAAACAATAAACAAATGAAAAGCCTGTTCCAGGTGATGGTTTTTCATAAAGATTTATAGTCGCAGTTCAAATTACCTTCTGGGTGACTATGTTTTCCAATTAAACCCTGAGAACAATGGGGCGGGCCTCATCATTCTGTGAGCTCACTGTTTTGGAAGTCGCATTTCTTTTGCTCTTAAGAACTTGGAATTTGTCTTCCTGAGTTTGTTGTCAGGGAATATGATTCTTGATGTAAACAGTAACAATCCCCTTACATGAATATTTGCTTTCCGATGGCATGTATTCATCAAGAATTTAATATTTCTACCCATTTCCTGTGATGTTGTTTCTGGGATAAAGCTCTCCGACAAGAACAAGGTGTTAGGGAACATGTTCCTACTATCACCATGCCTCAGGGAAAATAAACAGAGGACTTTACATCTGCAGAACAGCAGTTGTTTCCTTAAAAATCAAATCATTATTTAATTGTGGCACAGCCCAAAATTTCACAGAACAGTTTTAAATATCATAAAGGGATTTCTGCTTTGTCCCGTTTTAACACTTTTTATTACTATGAGGCATTTACCACAATTCGGAAACCAATATTGAGATTATTTTTAACTAAAAGCCATATTTGATGACATGGAATGTCATCAGTTTTTCAGCTGACATCATTTTTCTCTTTCAAAGCCCCCTCAAAGATCCCCATTCCACTTAGTTCTCATGTCTCCTAGGCTGCTTCGGCTCTGACAGTTTCTTAGATTTTCCTTGTGTTTGTTGACTGGCTGTTGGAGGGGTACTGTGCAGGTGTTTTGTAGGACATGCACTCCTGGGCTTGTCTGATGATCTTGTAGTGCTTGGACCGGAATTGTGGCTTTGAGGTGGAAAACTAGAGGGGTGAAACGCTGTTCTCATTATCCGACTCCAAGGCACCTGCTGTCAACGTGGTCCCTCCCCGATGGCGGTGACGCTGATTATCTAGCTCTGTGCTCTGGTTATTATTTCATCGAGTCCCCCAAGGGCCCCTGCGCTGGCAGCTTGGTCCCCGGCACAGTGACACACAAGATGAGGGAACTTTTCTCAGGTGTAAGGTCCTTAGGCTACGGAGGGTGCTGCCGCAGGAAGGAAGGATGCTGCTGGTTGTATGGGGTGCATTAGCTCTTGTGAGAGCGAGTTGTTATGAAAGGGCAGACATGGCCCCTCCCAGCACTGGTCTTCGTGTCTCACCATGCGCCTGCTTCTAAGCATTTGCTGGGCTCCTCCACGGTGATGTTACTTTTCCCCGTGTGCATCCCATCCCCAAGGAAAGAGGTCATGGGCAGCACGGCCCACGCTTGCTCCAGATCCAAGATGGATGAGCACCTGTGTAAGTAATTCAGTACCTTTCTGCAAAGGACTTTGTGCTTCCTCCTCCAGTTACTAATTTATTTAATCATATATACACATCAGCATGGACTCATAAATATTATTTTATACTTTTGGTTAGGATGTGAAACTATATTCTTATTTTGTGCCTCAGATCATCCTAGTTTGGACTGTGGTATACACGCATATCTGTAAATACTTCTGTATCTTTCCACGCATATTCACAAATTCATTCTGTTGTGTTTGACTTTAAACCAGAACTGTGTAGTGAATCTACCCTTCCTCTTTTGCTTATTTTGAACTTTCACTCCACTTGTAAGACTGGCTTTTATGTCTTCCATTCAATTGTTTTTATCAATCCAAGCATAAATGTGCAAATATTTTAGAAGTTTTAAACCATATATAAGTGCTTTTGTGAGAAATAACCATACCGACTACAGTACAGTAATTATTACAATTCCTTTTGTCTTTGGTTTATCAGGTTCCAATCATTTCCGACTCTACCTAGGTCCAAAGCTCCTTTCTGCCTGCTCTCTCGGTGGGGTTATATTATCCACTCCTAATAATTTTTTGCCACATCTGAATTCCAGCCTGGAATTCCTTTGGAAGCCATCACACTGATGAGTTCTGAATCACTCAGCAGTAGGATTATTAATCACCATTTCCACAATGAAGAAGAATGAACAAAAACATACAAATGAGTATTATTTTAAGGTAATAATAATAATATACTGCTATATGGAAATATTCAATTGCATGGTAACATATGAATGTGCATGGGATCTGAAAACAAACTAAAGATAATACATAACAACAATAAAAGGAATAAATATGTTGGGGCCAATTCAAGTGAAAGAATACAATGCAGAATGGAAAATGAAAAAAATATAACTACACACATCAAGTATTCATGCATCCCAAAATTAAGAACAAAAATGGCTACAAATTAATAGAAGCAAAAGGATTAATTTAGTAAACAAAACTATATGTCAATTAGTTCATCATTAATATAAACAAAGGAAGAAGTGTCCCGAATCAGGCTACTGCTATTCTCAAAAGACCTCAAAGGTAGTGAGAATGTTTATTCCCTAAACTGCAAAAGTGTTTAGTTTAACATTATTTAAATTTCTTAGACATTTTAAATAAGAAAATAGATATATGAATTCAATGTCATATAAAATTTTAGTTTTAATAATTAAAGTAAAATACTCATTTATTCATTCATTTACTAAGTATGTATTGGGGTGTTCCATGTAATGTATTGCATGTGCCAAGCACCAAGCTAGATATTAGAGATTTTTTGTTTTGTTTTGTTTTTTGTTTTTCTCCGGTACCAGGAACCGAACTCACGACCTTGCGCTTGCCAGGCAGGCACTTTGCCGCTGAGCTAAATCCCCAGCCCCTATATTAGAGATTTTTTGATGACCTCAACAGATATGAACATGGAGCTCACAGATGACCCTGTATTTGTTTGCAAATAACAGAGCATCTGAAACATCAGGAGCTTAAAGACCCTCAAAAGAGCTGATCTACTCTTCCTGACCATTGGAAGCCAGTCTACGTCTTACTCAAGTTCTGAGCAATGCACTCAGGCTGAGAGAGGTGAAGAAATGTGGAAATCACTTTGTTACCTCCCAGTATTGTGATATTTCCAACCTTCTAAGGGTCCTTTTTGTTCGGAACAAGTTAGAAGTTCTTCTCAATGGAAACCCTTACTTCCTTTGTTGCTGGGACAAAATACCTGACTCCCACAACTGTAAGGAAGCAGAGATTTATATCTGTTCACAGTTTGTGGAGGTTTCAGTCCATAGTTGCCTATCTTCTGGGCAGGGTGACATTGCAGAGGGCCCTGGCTGAAGAGAAACAGTCCATGGCAGAATGACCAGAAACAGAGATCAAGGGAAGAGAAGAGAAATCAAGGGAGAGAGTTATAGCCTTCCAGTGACCCACCTGCTCCAACCAGGCTTCACCTCCCAACATCACATTTAGCTATAAACTCATCGGTGGATAGATTCACTCACAAGAATCACATCCTGATGACCTAGTCACCTCGCAAAAGCCCCACCTGTGTAGCATGAGGCTTGGTGGGGGGAGAGCATCTAGATATTACCCATAACAACATCTTAAGAAAACTCAAACTGAGCACAATGCATGCACTTGTAGTCCAAGCTACTCAGGAGGCTGAAGCAGGAGGATAGCTTGATAGCAAGAGTGTGAGATCAGCCAGGACAATGCAGCAAGACCCTTCCCAGGTCAGTGAAAATGTAAAAGAAAACCCAAGGGTAGAGTAGAGCCTGCTTCCATAGTTTAATGTGAATGATTAGTAGATGTAATTTAGATTTGGGAAAGGTCCAGAAATATTAAGTAAACAGTAGAAGAAAAGCTATAATCTTCCTGATGAAATGACAAAAGTCACATGCCTTTGACATTCTCTACCAGAGCCTTTTAAACAAAACAGTGTTTTTTGCTTACAAAATGCAATTCCCTTAGTGTTGATGTTGAAGTTGCCAGAGCCCAGCTGGGATTTATCACATTGCTAATGCTTCCGCCATGAATCCTGTTGTCGAGACCAAGTAAATGACTTGCTCTTTCCAATATGAGGTGTGATCAGAAAATACAGAGAATATTTTTTTTTTTGAAATCTCAGTAAAAGACACTCTGCCACTAGTCACCTTCCAAATACTCCTTTGTGCGTTGGACAATTATCTAATCATTCTTAGCACTTTTGGAAGCAGTAATTGAGGCTTTCTTTTGTGATATCTTCAGCTGTGAGGTCATGGCTGCCTCTGTGTCCTGAATCAATCCAAAACATTGACTTTTCACAATTGTTTGATCCCAGAGTTTGATTGTGGTATTTGAGAGAGTTTGGAAAATTCATAGTCACCACAAGTCAGACCTCTTATGCCTATCTCTAGAAAACAGGCTATATATATATATATATATATATATATATATATATATTCAATTATTTTTACAGGAAAAAGATTGTGGCTACCTTACATAGAAAAATATTGCCTATCTAGTCTCTACCACTATCGGCTATCAAGCCCCAACAATTTTTCTGTTTGTTTTTTGAGATACTCTCACTGTCTAGTCCAGGCTGGCCTTAAATTCTCAATCCTCCTGCCCCAGACTCTAGGTGCTGGGATCGCAGGTGTACACCCCCACACCTATCAGCAACCACCAGCATATCTGAGGCCCCCTCTCTCACGGCGGAGGTACAGACAGGGGCCACCTGTGGTGGGCTGTGAGTGATGGATGCTGTCTTCTTATTTCAGGCTCCATTCACTTGCTGCACATAGGGGTCTGTCTGCATGGCCCAAGAGAAGATCACATAACCAAAGCGAGAGCTACATTCCTTCTGCGGAAAACTGAACTGTTGAGTACAGTAAGGAAAAAAAAGACAGAAGGGGGGGAAAATGGATGGAGGTCATTTATGTGAGTGGCTGACAATGCTCAGACAAAACAGTGAATTACCTCTTGCTGTGCTGTTAGATTCTAAATCTGATATGCCCACGTTCTAATAGAACCAGTGCCCTCTCCAATATCCATAAAATAAATTTCCTTTTTGCTTAAACCAGAGTTCGTTTCTATTGCTTGCAGCCAACTTCAAATGATATACTACCAGGTGAGTGTTTCAGATGGCCCTGAGTCACAGGACAAGATAGAAGCCATTAAGTTGATGGAACACCTAAACTCAAGTCCACTGATAAGCAATGGAAACTGCAAGGCCAGGACTAAAATTAAGAGTTTGGTTCCGCAAAAGCATTGATTTTTGCAGTCTAGTCCATACTGTTTAGGAAATGGAAATGAACAGAAGCAAACAAACTCACAAAAATCAAATGGTTGACTTTTCAGAGCAAACGAAGCTGGGTAAAGACAAAGTATAGTGTTATTCAACTTCCAAAATAATCCCGAGGCTGACAGACTATTAGAAAAGGGTTATAAAAGTGAGAGCTTACCCTAAAGTCATCTCAGATTTAGTGCAGAAGTCAGTCAAGGAGAAGAATGTAGCCAGTCCTCAGGCTGCATTTTAGGTTTCTAACGCTCCAAAGGTTCTTCTGGTTCCAACTCCTAAATCAATTAAGAGTCTTTTAGTTGCAAATGACAAAGCCCCACACTAAGGGTAGAATACGCAGAATTGAAAGCTTGCTGAGAACAGGACGGGAACCCGGGTAGCACACTTAGAAAGTATGGGTGTAGCACCAGGTCTCTCACATCGCTCTCCAAATCCATAGTCCTAAGTGATTTCCTGTGTCTGGGACCCCAGCAGTCACCACTGCTTTGGGTGTCTGATTGGTCGGCTCAGCTCCGTTCATGATGATTCTCCTTAGTTTAGAATAAGCAGGAGGTGTTATGGCTTAGATCTACAATGGCCCCAGAAGCCTCTTGTGTTTGGAAGGTGATTGTATCATGGTGGGGCGAGGGGCCCTTCTCGGATTTCTTCTGTGCTGGAGAGGAGCAAAAGACCTGAGCCCTCCTCATGTCCCTGATGACCCTTCACCCAAGCCTCTCTCATCGCAGGCACAGAGCAGCTCTTCGTGGGTTAACACCTCTGAGACTGTTTCTCAGGCCACAGCTTCCACCAGTTAGTAAATCTTCTCAGTGCTTAGTCGGGTTAATGGTGAGGCACTCTCTGTGCCGGGACTGGTGTCTGTGAGAATGTAACTGAGGAAGTGCGGAGCTGGGATTGTGAGGAAGGTGTGGACATGACGTGTCCCCAGAGACTCGCTGTACTGAAGGACTGGTTGTTGATGGGCTTTGGGGAAGTGACTGGGTCAGGAGGGCTCTCACTTCCTCGGTTGATGAATCCTGGAAAAAGGTCTTAATTTGCTGCCATAACTGGGAGACCACAGAAACACAACATGGACCTGCTTGAAGGGAGTGGACAATGGGTCGTGAACTGGTGGGCTACTCTGCTCCCTGGCTCCTTCCTCTCTGGCTGGTCCTCTTTCCCTGCGTCCTGCCTGCGATGAGGTAGGCAGCTGTCCTCTGCTATGCCCTCTGCCAGGCTGCACTGCCTCACCTGAGGCCCAAGCTCATGGAGCCCGCTCACCAGCATGGCCATGTTCATAGCCATCCATGAGCCCAAATAATGCTTTCCTCCACTCAGTTGTTCTCAGGGATTTTGGCATAGTGATGCATGTTTACCGACACAGTTCCCTGAAAGTCACGGGCTAAAGACTTTGTCCTCATGTCGGCAGTGCTGGGAGGTGTTGCGGACCTACAAAGAGAAGAGGTTTATTTTGACTCATGGTGTTTAGAGGTTTCGGTCTATAGTCCATGGGCTCCAGGGCAGGGCACCATGGTAGAGGGGCACAGAGAGGAATGGCTGCTCATGGTTTAGCCACCAGGAGCGAGAGAAAGAAGGGAGGAGCAGGCAAGAGATAAACTCTTCCAGGCCACACTCCCAGGGACCCACCTTCTCTGACCAGATCTGACCTCCTAACAGCAGGTCAGCTAGAAACTCATCCGTGCACTAATCCAAGAGTGCATACCTGCCCCATGATCTAATCTCCTCCCCAGAGCCCCGCAGAGGGGCGCATGAGGCCCTGAGGGGGACATCTACATATGAACCATAACAAGTACAATGTGGAGGTGCATCTCCCACCGGGAGCTGCAGTGAGAGGCAAGGTAGATAATGCCCGCACAGTGCCCGCAGTGCTCAGGACACCCACGGCACACCTTCGCACGGGGCCAGTGGGTGATCTCGCTCTTCCCGTCCGTCCTCCAGACAATCCTGTGCAGTCTCCAGTTCTACACACCAGCACTGTGGCCTTGAGAATTCTCAAAGGCAAAGGATTTGTATTTATAAGACTCCGCTTCAGGTGTTTGTGTGGAGGAGAAGTAAATAGATGAACTGACATTTCTGCCCTAATCCAAGCGTCCAAGTCTAGTTTCCCAAAGAGAACGGCCTGCATTCCTGGGCAACTGTCAAACGCTTCCAGTTTACACAGACGTCACAACACCTGCTAAACTAACCCGTGGCATTTACCAGATCCAACTCCAGCCAAAAGCAAATCTCTCTTCCTGGCACACTGAATAAGAGATAGGGAGGCATTAAACTTTTACTGAGACACTCTAAGATAGGCTCAGGTAACAGGAAGTGTTTTGAGATTTATTTGGCAGACTTTAAGTACACATAAGACAGCAGGAAACTTGTGGAGAATGTTCCTGGGAATTTTTTTTTTTCCTTTTCAGTCAGCCTTCTCTGTGGCTTTTACACTATAATTTATTTTTTAAAGAGGCATCATAGTTTTCTGAGTGCCATAACAAAACCCAAAATAAATGTTTTCACCCGAATAAGCACTATTAAAAGGAAAGGACTCTGAATTCATTTAAATACATTTGCAAAAGATTGATTTTCCCCAGGGAGCATACATATCCTATTTCTTTAATTATTCTTGAAGTTTTGCCTATCAACTGACAATTTCTTACAGAAAGGGAGCAAAACAGCCTGGCTTTCCTGACAGTAAAGAGTTATAATAATACTAGAATGAGAACAGGTCTGTCACTTTCCTTATCCATTCCAATGTCTGAGTTACTAGGAGTCAGAAATGTAATAACCCCACACTCGTGAACACAGTTGCTCAGAATACATTAAGAGAAAGGTAAATTCAAAGTCAATTTTCTCTAGGTTTTGCAGAACAGCAGACTCATTCCTAAGTACCCAGCGTGATGAGTTCTACAGAATTAGAGTAAAATATGGCTGTATTTGCTGTCGTTTTTCCGGCTGACCCCTTCATCCCCTGTATCGTTCTTACAAGTAAATATTTTTTACACATGAGTTTTCACTCAACAAGATGGTTGATGTAGCTTGAGGAAGACCCGTCTTTGTACTAAGAAAGAGCTAAAAGGTTCAGACACTTCATTATCTGCTCTGCTTGGCCTCTCTTAGTCCTGCTGCAGATCACTGTGGAAAGCTGGTCCTGCTCTGTGCCGTCAGTATTTTCCTTTCCATAGGAAGCGCCTTGCGTCACTGCACCGTCACAGCTGCCAGCAACAGGATTTCTCAGCAAAGGAGCAGGGCCTGCCGCAGGCCCCCGGAAGGGGAGGCCACCGGGCCCATGTCTCCCTGCAGTCTCAGGGCCCGCTTTCTCTTTCTTTTCGCGGACTATTGTTCAATCCTTGCCAAACCTGCTCCTTCCCAAAAAGTAATTATCTTCTATTGGAAAGTAGAACTGGTGGCACAACGTTTATATTTAATGACACTGACTTGTACACTTTAAATAGTAGATTTTGTGGTATAGACTCCTCACTGAGTTAACAGTTACCTCGCACTTTTATTCCTAAGCACAGGGGGCTGTCTTTCCACAGAGCTCCGGCCTTCTTCTTTCAGCAGGTCCACGGCTCCCTATTTTTGCTGACAAAGGGTGAACAATTCTTGTGCTAATCATAGATGTACAAAGTGAAATTAGAGAAACTACATTGAAGATATCAATATATAATACAGTAAACATTGTTAATTCCCTACCACTCTGTTTGTAACTCTGTAATGTCTGTACTGATCCTATGCTATTTTGTAAAATGTTGTCGGTCTGTTAGTATTTTCCTCCTTTTATTTCTAAAAAAAAAAAAACAAAGTGGAATTAACCCTTGGTGCCTTTTCTGCTCTTCTTGAGGAAATGGAATAAATTTCCCTTACCTTGAATCTACGTGCACTTGCAGATACCATGCAGGGCCATCTGGATTCAGCTGGTGACAGATGATTCTTATTTTTCATAGGTTCAAACTCTTGCATTGGATCCTTCAATGGCAAGGTAAACATTCTAACCACCCTGAGGCCTCCATGATGTAAGAAAATCCCATTTACCATCACCGAGCAGAGACCAGAGACCAACGGAAAGGCCCTAAGACTACAGGAGGTGGGGAAGGGAGACAGAGAGAGAGGGAGGGAGAGGGAGAGAGAGAGAAAGAGAGGGACAGAGACAGAGAGAGAGGGAGGGAGGGAGGGAGAGGGAGAGAGACAGAGAGAAGTAACCTTGCCGTGCTCCCATTTCAGTCACTATTTTACAGCAACTGATCAAAGCCTGAAACAGAATTAGTGAAACCCACCTCAACTTTCAAACCCATCCAACTATGAGAGAAAATTCAATTATTATGTAATCTTTTATTTTTATGCGGCAGTAGGTGCCTGGAACTGAACTAGGTAGTAGAAAGTGGAGTGGCTTAATAAACACCAAAACCACGTGACGTTGGGCCTAGGATCAGGCAGAAGCTGGAAAAGCCTTGTAGAAATTAGTGAGAAAAGCCTAGCAGGCCCAAAGAAATTAGCCAAGTCTTAAAGGTCTCAGGATGGCTGTCAATGAACCCATGGAGGAAAGAAAGGAAAATACGAGAAGATTAAAGAAAAGCTGTCAACGATGGTTGTCAGGAGGTGGATCTCTTCCAAATGGGGAAGCATCCAAGAGACTAAGGGTTAGGGGTCAAGGGGAGGGAATGCCGAGTGAAGATAGAGCATCCCCAGGAATGTAATGATCTCGGTGTGTGTAAACACCGTAGGTCATAAATATGAGCTGAGATCAATAATATCAACAAAAATGAAAATGAGAAAAGGGGAACTAGAGCAAGGAGGAAGGGAGAGGAAAGGGGAAGGAGATTTTAAAAGGAAACAAGTTGTAGTATGTGCACGCACCCACTCCCCAAGATGACTGTAAACTGCATGTATTGCAAACACATGCTGACAGTTTTTTTTTTTTTTTAAAAAAGAAGAGATCTTACCAGAGAGTGACAGAGTTAGGCACCCTTGTCATCTGAGGTACCATGGAAAATTTGCTCATTGAAAGTTATCATCTCAGGAGATGTCCAGACAACATGCTAAAAGTGACACCTCAGTTCTTCTAGATGCCAGCAATACAATGAGAAGAAAGTGAAGAACTAAACAAATGGACAAAACAAAAACAAATTATATTTTGAATTGACATTTAAGAATTTGCAAAAACCCTCAAAATCACCCTTTCAGTAGTAAAACCCTTTCCAAAGAAGAAAGTATCTTGGGCCAAAGAATAAATGCAAATGCAAATGCAAATGTGGGATTATCAGAAAAGCCTAAGGCCAAGTTTCAAGATATGTTTCAAACAAAGGCCTCAAGATCCTGGGATAGCCTGTCCATGGGTCCCTTCAGTTAAGCAGAAGGGATTCTAAGAATC
>NW_004955436.1:8932078-9037357 GCF_000276665.1 Chinchilla lanigera
AAAAGCAAATTATAGCCATCCTTATCCATTTGCTTTTTGGGTTTACTGGGTGAACAGCACTTTCCTTACATAGCAATCTGATCTCAGGCCTTTCCATACTGAGAACATGGAGATTTCAGTTGGAAGACACCCTGAAATCCTAAGAGTAGCATACCCCTACTACCCTCTAACAGCTAGCTTGTCTGTACAGGCAGAATAGTTCACCTCTCAATTGACATCAATGTATATCTAGATGGCTAAATGTTTGTGGAAGAGCTCAGAAGTGCTTGCCTTATTTACTGGGAAAAATCAGGTAGGAAGTGGCCTTTAGGGACACTTTCACGTGGAAATTTACATTAGTACAACAAGTCAAGCCTTACACACTTAAACATTTGCTTGTTGAGAGAAATCCATAAAATTAAATAAAATTAAACATGTTTTACTTTTTTTTCTTACAAGAATATAAAAATATGAAGGGGAACTTAACAGGAAATTTAAAAAAGGTAACACAATTTTCCTTTTAGTAGTCCTTGGGTAGTTATGACAGAATAGTTTCCACTTTTTGTTTGTTTCTTTGAACGGGGATTTTGGTCCAAAGTTTTGTTTGTTTCTAGTATCTGCTTCTGCCTCCCCATCTACCAGATCGGCTTCCTCCAGGGCCACACCTCTTGGTGCTCCGTGACTTGAACTGCTGTAGGAATCACATGGAGGAGGGTACCCCCTTTCTATAGAAGGGGGAAGCCCTCGTTCTTGTCTGCCAACCCGATCATGGCCACTTGAGTAGAGATCACTTCGGCTGCTTAACTGTCTAGACTTCCACCATATCTGTCCTGTGAGCTGCTGTAATCATCATAGCGACTGCTTCCACCATAACAGGGTAGGGGCCCTTGTGTAGGTGGAGCACTACGTGAGTTACCATAGCTCTCATATGAGAGGTAGGAACCTCCACTCAGATGATCTGAGTAGTCACGATCCTAACCATATTCATCTCTATCACTATAGCCTCTTAATGGATAGTCATCACGTGAACTGCAATGACCATAATCACGGTAAGTATAACCTCTTGGTAATGGGGCATAATCTCTTGTATCAAGAGAAATTGGGTAACCTCTGCTTGAATAGCTGTCTTTAGTTGAATATCCATCATCTCTTGGCAAAAAATAAACATCTCTTTGAGAGGGCAGGAGTTCCCTTCAAGATGGACCTCCATAACTATCTCTTCCACATGACAGAGGGGCTCTTCCTCCCACTCCACTGCTTTGCAAACTGGTCCTGATGGGGCTGATCTTTTAGGATGAGGAGCCCCTCTTTGTTGTAGCTGTCCTCTTTTCACTGGAAGGGGTCCTCTGGAAGAACTCATGTTAAAATTCATGGAATAGCCACCATCATCCATGTGCCCTCCATGTGAGGGAGGTACCCTAGTTCCTCCACTTCCTCCTCTCCCTCCTGTCCCTCCTCTAAGACCTCTGGGAGGGCCTCTGCTTCTTGGAGGTGGAGGTGGTCTGCATGTACCACTTTCAAATGATGATTTGGTGGCTTGTTCCACCTTGATGGCTTTTCCATCTAAGGACTTTCCATTCATGTCGCTAGCTGTATCCTTAGCATCTGCTGGGCTTTCACAGGTAACAAAAGCAAATCCCCTTGATTTATTGGTTTCTCGGTCTTTCATCAAGAGTACTTTCCCTATCCGTCCATATTTTCCAAATACTGCTTCAAGTACTTTCTCATTTGTTTCTGTATTAAGCCCACCAATCACGAGCTTTCCTGGGCAATCTGCTTCAACCATTTTTCCCCCCTGAGTCTGTGAAAGGGTGACCACGGTCTCAAGCTCCCATGAGCTCGCCAACAGGGGCTAACCACACAGCCCGGCACAAATGACAGCTACCTGGTAACCGACACACAACTGAGAAGCCGCCAGCACTAATGCGCAACGAGCCAGAGACTTTTCTTGAGAATAGAAAGAATGACTCAGAAGGTAGAAACGAGGGCCAAGACAGAAGACCCAAGACACAAAGAAAAACTCCTAGAAAGTAAAAACTAAACTCAATGAAAAAATTGTGTCTGGCTAGGTTCCAGAGTTCATACAGAACAGTGAAAGTTGCCTGCCTGCCTTCCAAGTGGGAGTTTATTGCAGATATGGGGCACTTGTTCCACCAGTGTCTATTGGATATGGACGGGGCAGGCAAGAGATCTTTCTAGTTCATTGGTCTTTGGACAGAGATCAGCCCTGAAGGAGTTCAAGTCTATCAGTCAGAGGCTAGTAGACCTTATTTAACTGCTGAGATCCTGGCTTTTGAGCTTAATGCAGATGCTCTAATGGAACAAGAATTTTGTTAGGTCATTGTTAGGGGTGATGTATTTAGCTTTTGTTTTCATTTTTGTTTTTTTTTTTTTTGTTGTTGTTGTTGTTGTTGTTTTTTCCAGAACCGGGAATTGAACTCATGACCTTGCGCTTGCCAGGCAAGTGCTGTGCCGCTGAGCTAAGTCCCCAGCCCCTAGGGGTGATGTATTTTGCATGAAGGACACTTTAATAGGACTCAGAGGCATCGCTGTCATAACTGCAGTTTTTCAAAGATGCGTATAGTGATTCCTCTCAGTCAATTTGTTGTTCTATACTTCATCCATCGGTAAGAGAGATCTCATTTCACTTTGCGTGAATCTGGGTGGGCTGCGATTCAGAAACCAACAGCATGAGGAGGAAATGACATTGAGCGACTTCTGAGGGTAGCTGAGGAAGGTTTCCAGCTTCAGTTTTGTTCACGGAAATCATCAGGTACCAAGCACAGCTGGTTGCTTACACTAAGCTTGCCATATAATAGGAAGCCCAAGGGAGCCAAGATGGAGAAGAAGGCCCATGTGGAGAACCTGGGGCTATATCAAGAGGAGACAGAGCAGAGACCTAGGCAGTTCTGAACTGCTTTGAGTCCAGCCACAATTTAAGTGATTAAAATCACATAAAAGCCAGAGCCAGGGGCTGGGGATGGAGTTCAGTGGTACAGCACTTGCTTAGCATGCACAAGGCCAAGTTTAATCAAGGCCAGGTTTAATTCCCAGCACCATGAGAAAAAAAATATATATATATTTATATATAAATAATATATACTTTTATATATGAACATATATATTTTATATATAAATATATATAACAGACATCCAGATTTCCTTATCTGAGCAATATCTCCAATACATTCTCTATTTTTTATTTCATATGTAAGACATCGTAACGTACAACACTTTCTACTTCCCAATACAGAATGAATCCTGAGGCTGTTCGTTTCCCCCTACTTCCCCAGAGCAAATCACTCCTATCTTTCATCTGAATCCTTCAGGAACCTCCTCACTACTCTGCCAGGTCCCACTTCCTGGAAGTCCATTCTTCACATGCTGGCAGGATAACTCTGCTTGAGGGACATATTTCATTTAATCTTTCACCTAACAATCTGTTAACTCTTTGCCTTGCCATTGCAATAAAAATCTTCATTCCTCCTCATGAAAGTGCTCTATGATCTGGCCCAGGACACCACACTACTTCATCTCACCTGGGTCTTTACTTTGTTCTCTCTCATCCACCTACAGTCAACTTCATTCTGGATACTTTTTCATTTTATGTTTATAAGTATATATTTGTAGGACTTCGTGATTACATTTATCATGGTGCTACGGCATCTAGCAAGATGCCTCCCCAAAGGCTCCTGCGGTCAGAGGTAGGGCTTCTCAGAGTATGCGATGCTGGGTTAAGGATGTGATGCTGGGTCAAGGATGTGATGCTGGAACTGATTCACAGGGGTGAAGCTAAGATTCAGGGTGTGAGTGCTATCTGCCCTAAGGGCTGTTGGCTTGGATAAAATAGAAGCGACAGAAAGAGGGCTGCTTTCGTCTTTGTTTGTTACTTGCCACTTGCTGTTTGATGCTTTTGTGCCTTCTACCTCCCATGAACGGTTTCTCCTCTGTGATGTCCTCTGCGATGCCACCCTGCCTTGGAGCCAGCCAACTGTGGACTGAAACCTCTGCAAACTGTGAACCAAAAACAAACCTTTCCTCATTTAATGTTGGGTGTTGGGTATTTTGTCTCAGCAATGAAGAAAGTAACTAAATACACAGAGAGCTGGTACATGTACATTGCACATCTTATTAGTATTTTCTACACCTTCCCCTCTGCCCTCCCCCCTCTCCCTTCATCTCTCAGTACCCTTCCCATTTCCAAAGCGTCTCTCTCCCTGTTCTCTATGATCTATCTTTTCTTCTTTATTTATACTTTAAGCTTCTCTTATAAAAGAAATCATGTAATATTTGAGCTTTTTTGTCTGACTTGTTTTACTTAACATTATGGTCTCAAGGTGCATCCATTTTCCTACAACTGACTCAATTTTATCCTTCTTTATGGCAGAGTAGTATTCCATTGTGTATAGATACCACATTTTTTCATCTGTTCCTCTATTGGTAGATGTATAGGCTCCTTCCAAGCTTTAGCCGTTATGAGTTGTGCTGCTATACACATGGGTGTGCAAACTCTCCCTGTCACAGAGGTTTTCATTCACTGCCCTTTACAATGGGTAGGACTTCCTAGACCTTCAACATGGTGATTTTGCCTTAACGTTTAATATTAAGTTTAAAGGTTTTACATTTTCTTTTTTTCTATGTCTTTATTTTGAAGAGAATAAAAAATAAAAAAGGCACAAAATTTTAAAACAAGATTATAGGGAATTAAGAATGATTATTGTATTGTATATTGTTATCTTCAAAGCGGTTGCTCAGATTATGAGATACAGGCATGTAAGACTGATCAAACAATATAAACACTAACTATTCCTTTCAAGGAACTAATGGAAATTAGTAGTACAATTATCTTAGCTATCATATATATATATTCTTTCCTTCTTTTCTTCTTCCCCTCATCCCAGTTGTTCTTTCCTTCTGGAGCAGTTTCTTTCCCTTTCACAATATCTACTGTACTTTTCATATTTTACTTACTCTTTCAGTTTCTTACACTAGGGAGATAATATGATTTTTATACATGAGAGTCTGATTTATTTCAATCATAAGTTTGGTCTCTAGTTGCATCCATTTTCCAATAAAAGCCGCGAGTTTATCTTTTTTATAGTGAGTAATACTCCATTGTATAAAAATACCACATCTTTTTTATCCATTCCTTGATTAATGGACATTTGGGTTGTCTCCAGGATTCAGCTATGACAAATTGTGCTGCTATAAACATGGGTGCACATATATCATTGTGGTATGATGTTGTTAATTCTGGGAAAATACCCAGAAGGGGAATAGCTGGGTGGAATGTGATGTCTACTCCTGGTTTTCTGAGGAATCTCCACAATGATTTCCACAGTGATTGCACCAGTCTACACTCCTACCAACAATGGGAAAATGTTTCTTCCCCCCACAGCCTTTCCAGTATTTGTTATTAGTTGATTTTTTTTTTATAATAATCATTTTTTTCTGGGGTGAGATAGAATCCCTGTATTGTTTTAAATTCCATTTCTTGGATGACCAATGATGTTAAAAGATCTTTCATCATCACTCCTCCAATGCTATCCACTCATTCTGTGCCCACTTCATTCCTTCTATCACATTACTGTTTTATTTCTTTATAGTAATAACCTTCCCTATAAATTAGACTTTGGGCCTCCTCGTAAATGAAATTATGTTCTCCATGGAAGAAGAATCTAGTTTTTAACCCTTTCGGCACTGAAAATACAGCCTGCATATAGTTTAGATTCAGTACATGCTGAAAGATAGAATGAATGACTCCAACCCTACCTCTTCTACCTCCACTACTGTATGGGGACATTGCCTACTATCTAACCATGAACTAACCAATTTATAAAACGTTGCTTCCTGCTTTTCTTTCAGTGATCGGTCTGTAGGCAGCCATCTGATCCAGTTCTAAGAGAGTAGAAGATATCAAATGTCAGTTCTTAGAAAACCTTTAAAGATCAACTCTTTGGCACCAACATTTTGGGTGTTTCCTCCTTCTTCATCGCGAGAATAAATAATATAAGACAGGGAAATAAAACCATCTTGCAACTATGAAGACAAACTTAAAGATGGCAAAAAGTAACAAGTGCATGAACCTCACCAAATGGGGGAAAGGTGTTGATCTGAGTAACTATAGCATGAGTGACATCCCTAAGACTGCAAACAAAGTGATCTGAGTCTGTGGCACCAAACCCTAGTCAGTAAAATTATTTCCCATGGTGGTAAAGTTAATAATTCGGATACTGCTATAAAAGCATGCATTGATCTGTGATGATTAAGCAGCTAGATTGCAGATGGCAAGTACATGCTGACATGGGAAGTTAAATATAAGGAAAGGAAAGAAGCTTGAATGATCCATGTGGTAATGGATTTGAATTAGATGTACTATTACAAATTCACATTTAGCCTGCTATGCACAGATAACATATTTATAAATGTGTGTGCACATACACAATACTTTTTCAAATACCCCTATATTTATTTGCCTTGTCATCTGAGAAAGCCTAGAAGCAACAAGACCCCAGGAACAATGACTACACTTAGCACTCTGACTTTAGTTTTTAATA
The DNA here is from genome assembly GCF_000276665.1 of Chinchilla lanigera. Classification (NCBI taxonomy): domain Eukaryota; kingdom Metazoa; phylum Chordata; class Mammalia; order Rodentia; family Chinchillidae; genus Chinchilla; species Chinchilla lanigera. The sequence goes on from NW_004955436.1 coordinate 8,938,615, forward strand.
CCATCCTCCAGTGAAAGAAATCAGGAAAAATTACTGGTAGTGGGACTGAAATTATACAAGAAGGGGCAGGAGTATCTTGTAATATTAGAATGGAAATACTTGAAAAAGTAAATAAATGAAATAACACACACTATCACAATAATGGATCATGCAAATGGAATACAAGAACCAAGTGAAAGATTCTCAATGGCCAAAAGAAACAATTTGAACAAAAATTTAATAACGCACTACTAGATTATAACCAAAAGGTCAAAATTACCATTCATGGGTCTATACAGACATAAAAATGACTGAATAAATATATAGATGAGGGGGGTGATGTGCAAGTATTCTAGACAGAAGAGTTCCAGATACTTTATATACTACCCCTCTAAAGGAGGTGGGCATGATCCCTTGCACTCCACTTTGCATTTACATAGTGACTTCCTTCCAAAGAGTACAGGACAGGAAGTGGCGGGGAGGCAATTGAAAAGAAAAGGGGGAAATGGTTAAATTTTCAGCTTTAAAATCTGAGAAATACTATCTTCACTGGGCAAGGAAAGCCCACAGTCATCTAAAAGACATGTTAAATTGATCGCATGTACGGCGCAATGTAATGCAAATAGTACTTCACCTCTACAGTCTTCCTCATATTTTATAAATCCAGTCTTATAATGAGAAAAACCTCAGACACATCACCAATGAGGAGGAATAAAAAATTCCTGACCAGTATTTCTTAAAATTCTTCAGGCCAAAACAAAAGTAAGAAATTGCCATAGGTAAGAAGAACCTACTGACATAACGAGCAAATGTAATGCCATATCCTGCATAGAATCCTATAAAAGTAAAAGAATATTGTCCTTTTAATAAACTCAGAATACAATATAGAGAGTGGTTAATAAAGATGTATCAATATTTATTAATTGTGACAAATGTGTATGCATTATATAATATTTATGCCAATAAATATTATAAATTCTCTCATATGAGAAACCCCCAATATTAATAACAGGAGACTGAATGTGAGATACAAGGGCATCCTCTGCACCACTTTTGTGGATTTTGTGCAAACTTAAAAGTATTCTAAGATAAACATTGCATTTAAAAGAAAAGAAATCATGGAAAGTAATGGATCATAGTGGGATTAAAGTTGCTATACCCATCCTGGGTTACCTGTCACCAGACCATTTCCTGCATCACATGAAACCTTGTGTCATGAAGTTATTCTTGTTATACTTTTGTAATTCTCACTGTCACATCAAGCAATGATACAGGAGTACAGTGAGTCTCAGAGGAGACCTGAAGTACTGAAAAAAAAAGGAAAAGGCGTACAGAAAGGCCAAATCCTTTGAAAAGCAGTGCTATTATCTCACTCACTCAATTGAAATGAAGAGACACTTCTCAGAAGAGCAAATGCAAATAGCCAATAAATAATGAAAAGAGGTTCATCGTGGCTGGCCGTTAGAGAAATGCAAATTAAGCCACACTGAGGCTCTGTCTTACTCCAGGAAGACTGGCTGCTAGCAATGAATCAAATCATAACAAACGGTGATGATGCCCCAGGGTGGTGGTGGGGGAGAATCCCTTCTCCATTGTCAGTGGAAGTGTAAACCAGTAAAATCACTATGGAAATCAGTGTGAAGAGTTCTCAAAAAATGAAAACTAAAATAGCCATTTGATCCAGCTGTTCACCTTCTAAGTATCTTCCTAAAAGAGTTAAGGTCATTATATTATAGTGACCCATGCATATTTACATTTATAGCAGAATAATTAACATGAGATAAAACTTGGAAGTGACCTGTATGTCCATCAATAGATGAATGGATTAGGAAAATGTATTTATACACAGTGGAGTACTACTCTGCGGTAAAGAAGGATAAACCTGAGTTATCTGCAGAAAAATAGATGTACCTTGAGATCATAATGTTAAATAAAATATGTCAGATGCACAAGTTAAGTATTGCAATTTCTCTTCTATGAGAAACCCAAGATATAAAGAGTAAAATGAAAGGCAGATAATAGGAAGTAGTGAGATAGATATTTTTCATATGGAAAGGGGAACAAGAAGCAGAGGAAAGAGAGAGGAAGCACAGCGAAGGGGATAAAAACAATCAGGATGTGTTGGGTACATGCACCAATTGACGATAAAAATCAGGATCAGTATGCACTACAAAGGCGTAATAATAAACCAGTAAACATTGAAAGAAAAACCAGAAAGATATTTTTAGTCTTTAAATTTGAAGAAAAATCCCTAGTTGAATCTCACAGTTGAAGGAAGTTATTTTGTGGGTTGTACTCTGGAAAGAAATGATCGTAACAGAAAGCATGAGAATTAGAATCTAGCACTATTCAGAGGCAGTACATGGAATTCTAGTGGAGACAAAGGAAGAGTGAAGTTGACAGAGTGATGGAAAGGAATGTCTAGGATTTCTTACAGAAGGAAGATAATTTTACATCGTTTATGTCACTGCAGTCGAGAAAATCTGGTGTTATCTGTGAGCCTCACAGAATTCTTTTTGTCAAGATGAAGTTTTACTACCTGCAGGTGAGGGTTTAGTTCACCCTTGTTTGTCTTAAGTTTTTTTTAACCTTTGAGCAGAAGTCACAGACTCCCAACTCATGAGTGAATGTCCCAGGAGACTCCCCAGAAAGGACACTGGCACCTTTTGTTAACTCTTTCGATGTTCAGCCAAAGTCAAGGATACTACATCCAAATTACCAGCTAACTAGGAGAGAGACTTAGTTAGGTTAGATGCTTAGCTGCCTGTGTCAGCAGGGAGGTAAGCTAGCAGAAGAAAACCCCAGTAGATCGGAGATAGAGAAGCAGAGTAAGAAAACCAAGTGAAGCATGAAGAGCAGTAAAGCAAGGGGAAGATTTTGATTTTGGTCCCGGTGCAAATAAGAGGGAATATAGAACACCAGACCCCAGCAAAGAGTAGCTCATATCTGTTTGCTTGGCAGCCTGTGACAGCTCGCCCTCTAGAAGTCTGCGAAGGTCATGCCCATGTCATTCCCACAGGGCTCCAATGGGGTGGATATGGAGGGATGATTGTAGTCCCAAATTGTGACAATCAAATGACGGAAAAGTGCTAGAGAAAAACTGCATTTCACTTCCTTCTCAGAAATCCCCATGTCTCATTTTATAAATTAAAAACTTGGCATGATATATTTAATTGTAATTTCTTCCTTGGCCTATGTAAAGTTCAATCTGAAACAATTTCAGAGTGTTTCATTTTAATGACTGAAATGTGTATTCAATTCCTATAAAAATCCAAAGCTCCATTCCAAATGCAGTTGACATTCTCCAGCACATCATTTAAATTTCTCTTAGTAATTTTCTGCCTTCTGTGAGACAGTGATATTACATTGCCTCGAGGCATTTTGCATATTTTGCGAATTTTAACATTTAAAATCCTGGTGGTTTTTACGCTCTCATTATTCCCCTGTTCGTGTCCCATATTTCCCTCCACTGCACTCTAGGAAACAATGAAAAAGTCTGAATAATTTGCAAGGTTTTAAAAAGCAATTTCTTTGAGCTGGGGACAAGGGAGGTTTAGAAACAGAAGTATCAATAAAGATATCAGGAGTCAAGAAAGCATCCTGGTTATGATAGCTGTAAGAATAATATAACAGGATTTTGCTACTTTCATGTAAAGTACTCACCTTAAAATAGAAGTGGAGGGCTGGGATCACTTTCAGTATGAAAAAATAAAAAGTAAATTTACAAAAACCCCTCTATTAGCTACTTTCCCATTACTAGGACAAAATACTCAAGCCCCACAACTGGAAGGGAGGTCATTTGGTTTGTGGTTTCCAACAGGTGCAGTCCATGGTTGGCCAGCTCCAAAGCAGAAACAGCACGATGGATGGGCCTGGAAGAGGAAAGCAGTTCATGTCATGGCATCCAGGAAGTGGGGGAAGGGGAACTACAGACAAGAATACACTTTTTTGTGTCACACACCCAGTGTCCGGGTCTCTTGACCAGGCTCAGAACAGTACAGTCAGCAATGAACTCATTGGATGAACCCATTGCTGAGTAGAGCACCTCCGTGACCCCATCACCTTCCAAACACATGAGACTTCTTTGGGACATTCTCCATCTAAAACACAAGAACCACTGCATTATTTGAAATCTCTTCAGCCAAAGAATAGGAAATGCATGGAGAAAAAAAATGATAAAGTATTCCAAACCTCCAAGTTTTCAAATATAAACTTTGTTGAATGGAGAGGAAATACTTGAGAAAAACAGAATAGAAATATAGGCTAAGCTTATCAAAAGATATTGCTAAATGTCATTGTGAGTAGTAAATTTTTCTCAGGATTTTGGCTCCAAAGCACTTGCACAAGAAAAGAAGGGCCGCTTGGGTTTACTGGTTACTCCTATACGTTGCATATTTTACATCAACCACCTACACTATGACAAATATCCCTACTTTTAAACTTTAGATGGAAATATTCCTTATAAATATATTTTCATCTTTAATTTTCACCTCCCATTTCTTTTTATCTGTTGGCATTCTTTAAACTACACATTTTTATTTACCCATCCTTCCATGCAACACTCATTGAGAATATTCACATGAACTAAAGATGGCCACAAATTTGTGAACATAATTTATACAGAGCACTATAGGTTTATTTCCATGTGGATCTGGGTGGGCTACATAACTGCTGTGTTAGAATAATTAAACATGTATGCCAGCTTTCTGTCACTGAGGCAGAATACCTGGGAAAAGCAAAATAAAGGAGGAAAAGTTTATTTTTGGCTCATGGATTCCCAGATTTCCATCCATGGTTGACTGGCTCTATTGCTTTTAGGGCTATGGCAAGGCAACAACTTCATGATGAAAAAGCAAGTGGTGGAGCAAGTAGCTCACCTCACAGTAAAAAGATATATAGAGAGAAAGGCAGTAAAGAAGGGGCTCGGGTCCTGTTATATGCTTCAATAGCACAGGCCCAATGATCTACTGTTTTCAACTAACCCTTCCTTGTAGAGTATCTATGGTTCCCAGTGGTACCATCAGCTGGTGGCCACACCTTCAACCAACACAAGAGCCTGTGAGGGACATCTGAACTATGTTGACCCATAGATACAATAGGTTTCCTTCCTTCCTTTCTTCCTTTCTTCCTTTCTTCCTTCCTTCCATTCTTTCTTTCTTTTTTCTTTCCCTTTCTTCCATTCTTTCTTTTCTTTTCTTTCTTCTTTCTTTCCTTTTCTTTCAGCCATCTTTTAAGAGACAGAGATTATGCTTCATTTTCTTCAAATTCTTGAGAGTTCAGTGATCCTGTGTCCGCCATGGTATAAGGAAGCTCAATTTAGTCACAGAGACTTTGGAAAAGTTGACCAGCTCTCCCAGATGACAGGCATCTAGGTGAAGACAGGTTTTAATGACTGTACTTTGAGAAGGGTTACTGCTTAGCAAAGAAAGGATAGACAGAACAACTAGGCCCAGTAATGGAAAAGTACACATAAAAGAGACTTCCCCTCCAAGAAATGTATAAGTTTTAACAGACAGTATGAGGAATGATACAAAAGTGATGTGGTTCAACGTAAGGAACATGGAAAAATAAATATTTATTTGTTATTTAAGTTACACCTTAGTTCATATCTGGCTCCTTGTAAACCTCATTCTCTTCCTATTATGTTGTCACTTCTTCAAAAACAATAAAACTTAAGCAAGAATTGATATATGTTCCTACTCAGTTAGGGTTATAAAATTTGGGAAAGAAAAGTGGAAATTATTCTTTATCTGAAATTCATGTTTAACAGGGTATCTGGATTTATTTGGCAACTGAAAGCATTTTTGCTTTTTACTAACCATTGAACACCAGGGACCTCTTTCAGCCAATATGTCATCATTTTCTAGAAAAATTCTAGCTGAGAGAATAATCAGATTTCTGTCTTAGCTTCTAATAGCCTTAGTATTATTAACAGGTCAGAAGTTCTCCTTGGAGAAAGGGTCTGTGACACTCATGTTTCTTTTTGCCAACAGTTCAGACAATATATACAGACACTCCAAAAATGCATGTGGAATGAACAAAGCAAGCAAGTGCTCTTAGGAGTCTTATGGTGGGGGATATTTGTGCAGTGAGAAAATGTTTAGCAAATGGTGCATACAAAAACATGAAGAAGTGAGAACTTGGAAACTTAGAAATTAACACTTTTTTCTACAACCAGAGGAAACTTTAAATCTATTTTTCCAAGACTTAGAGGAATATAACTACTTCCTTACTTATGTCAAAGATCTGGTGGAAAGAATAGGCTGAGACTCACGTATCTGGAATGTTAATTATTACAGACCAAGGGCGTTTCAAAGCTACATGAGAGCAGGCAAGGGTCGGTCATCACCATCAGGATCATCCTCATCAACATCACCACCATGGCGTACCTATTACCTCACTGCACCATCTTCAGAATTCCATGATTTACTTAAAAAATCATAAAACTAAGGGGACACTTTGAGGGACAGCAAGAGAAACCCTGACTAAAGCCTAGTTTCAGGGAAAGGCAGTGAAGTACCTGAATGAAATTATCACAAGAGATGGGAGCAGAGGATTGACATGAAAAAAAGAAAGGAAAATATTATTTATCTATGAGATAGAAATACTGGAAGGAAAGCTGGCCCGGGAAACACCCACGCTCTATCCAAGGAAATGTGTCTGATGAATGCTGCCCTGCCAGGGTTGATCCCCAGGCCAGTGTTCCCATAGAGTTCTCTTAATGTAGATTCCCTGGAGGGGTGGGGTCATCCCTCTGACAAGGCCAGGAATCTTCACTCTCAGTGGATTGGTTCAGTCAAGCATCTATGCACTTGGTCATCAATAGTAACATTTAGTTACTATAGGAAATCTGTCTGCCTTATATGACCATAAACTATTTTTGTAATATCACTGGTTCTGTTTTCTCATCTACAAATTGGTGTATAACAGTAGTACATAGGTACTAGGCAGGTTAATGCAGGAAGAGCACAAGTTTGAGGGCAACCTGGGCTACATAGAAAGTTCATAAAAAGCAATAACAATAATAATATATATACTATGCTGATATATGAGTTTATGTACTCAACAAACAATTGCCCTTAATTTTATCTATTTTCACTGTATAGTGTATTAAGCAACAACAGTGGTTTTTTAAATATATATAATCAAATAAGCTGCAGCCTTGAAATCCCAAAATGGCTTGGCCTTGAAATTTCCCAGCTCCATACTGAGGGAATGAGAAGGTGTTTCCTGCTTTGAAGGCCTGTGTCCTGGGCAGGAAGAGGAAATCCTCAATCATTCTGGCTTATCTCTCTATTTCTGGTACAAAATCTTAGGCCTAGTGATGTCTCACTGTGCCAAATAAAACTAATGATATGGGGGGGAATATTTTCTAACCTCAGAACATGTGTGCATGCTCACCACCAGCACTGAGATTCGGAGTGAACAGGACTGGCTACCTGGGCCAGTGCTAAGCACATAGCAGTGCTGGACATGCAAGGGATTAAGGGAGTCCTTGCCAAGAGCAGACATCTGCTCCTCACACTTATCACACCCCAAATTGTGATACTCCTAACACAATTACTCAGGTGCTAAAAAAAATAGTAACATCAAATACATATCTTGCAGGGAGCAAGGATACTTTTGGAAGAAGGACAAAACCATGAACGTTTCTGGGGTCAAGAGAACAGTGTGTGTTCTCCCATGGGTCTGTCATATGAAGCATCTTATATATTCTATTCTGAGGGGAAAAAGAGGTACAAAATTCCTACATCTGCTTTTTTGTATTTTTCCATTTTTTACTAGGTTCTGGAAGCTAAAACTAGATCATTTTTATTTATCAATTCACACAGTATAGTATTATTAAATTTTCAGGAATCCCTGATTATGAGTGTAATTTGGTAATGTAATAGTGGTGTGTGACACATGCAATTTTAAAAAATATAGAACATTTCCTACCCTTTGAGCAAATTTTATTTTTTGGAATGCAAAATAATTTCTTTGAAAAATATGCAAAACCTAGAAGAACAGAAAATAATCTTTTGTACATTCTTCATTCTTCCTGATGTAGGAGTTTTCCTATTATTGTTTTCTGAACCCACAGCCTCCTGGTTGAAGCACATTTACAGCTTCTTATTTTTTTTTGCCCTCATGAGTTCTCAATGCAAATAAAGTTATTCAAACTCAAAAAACATCAATAAGTACTGTTCTTTTCAACACTTCCAGACATACATTTAGTAGTATGTTTGTAGATAGAAAACAATATCAACACATTTATCCATCTTTCTTTATACTAAATTATAGAGCAACTCAGAGTATTTGATGTACATGTGGATTCTAAGTGCGGTCCTCAACACTTCTGAAAATGGGTTATACCAAAAGTTGTATGTGTGAGTGCATGATATTTTATTTAGAGTGGGAAATCTACACATTTCAGAATAGCTTAATTCTGTATTGATTCTCCCATGAATGAGACATAATCTTGGAAGATTATTATGGCTAGAATTTTCTTTGCCAGGAAATAAACAAAAGAGTAAATATTTTATGTTTAGAGAGGCCCATGCATCCAAATAATAACTCATCAAATAAGATGTCTATGTCCACCTTTTTATAATGATATAACTTTGGGTAGACTAATTTTCCCCCTGAGAACAATTAAAACAGCCTCAAATAAATCCATGTTTACATCAATATATGAAATACTTATGAAGGGCACTAGGATATAGCTCAGTTGCATAAGCACCTGTCTAGCAAGAGTAAGATCTTGAGTTCGATTCCCAGTACAAAAAAAGATACTTGTGAAGAACTGCTGAAGAACACAGAACTTGATGGTCCAAGATACTGGAAAGACGAAAACAGTACTTTTCCCAGTACATTTGCCAATTTTTGTAGCACAACGAAAGAACAAATGGGACAAGTCAGAGAATGTAGAGAAATTTTACAAATATCAAAGTTCTAGAGATATAAAACTTACAGTTCAGGGTTGCCAAGCAATTAGTACTTACAATTAGTAAATGGGTTTTAAATGACATCAGCTGCTTTGTGAGCAAAGCAAAGATTAACTTAAAAAAAAAAACTGACAATATCAAGGGTCAGTGACCCTGTGACATGACTAACATGCATAAGCTGCTCAGGAGAGTCAGATGTGTTAGAATCACTATGCACATCTTCTCGACATTCAGAATCTACTAGCAGCAAACATGCATGTTATAGTCTGAGGTACACACTTAGGTGCACACTTAACAGAGTTGACAACATATGCTCATGAAAAGAGGTGTGCTTTAGTGTGTAGATGCACTATTTTCAACAGCGAAAAACGGAACACAATCCAAATGCTCATCATAGTGGAAATTTTGTTACAACCGTACAATTAAATCATATACCATAATGAAGGTGAGTGAAGCATTTCTACATGCCATAGCACAGCTTCAGGTGTCATTTTGACTGCAAGAAGCAGGACATAAAGAAGTCTTTTCTGTTTGGTTTTATTTATATAAAGCTTGAAATAAGAAAAATGCCATCATCTTGGAGAGGGTAATGACTATAAGTGGGAAGGGAGGTTGGGGATGCTAGCAATGTTCTGATTCCTGATAAGGTTGCTGGTTATGTGGTTATTTTCTCTGTGTGAACATTGATTAAGGTTCCCCATTGTGATTTGTGCATATCTGTAGGCAGATTCATGCCTACAAAGTGATTACAAAATAAGCACTTTTTGAAAAAAGATCTTTTCCTATATGTTAATAGGTTTTATCTCCAGGAACTGAACCAATTTTCACAATACAGAGAAAAGGAATATCCCATCTGGACTCTGACAGGGAGTGGAAATAAATAACCATTTCAGATACAGTTAAGCCCTTTCCATAACAAAGACCTATACTCCATTGGAGAAGATTTTACTAGAACCTTATAAGAACTTCAAGAGAAAGTTTACCCAATCTCAGCTTCCTCTAACTTCTTGTTTTATTAATGGGATTGAGGATTGTGGCAGTTAAATGAGATTGACAACTTGCTTGGTTTAAGAGAAACCTGACAGATTAAAGAAGCATACTGTGGGTGTGTCCAGGTGCAACATAAGAGGCATGACTTTGGGTACTATATCTGGTCTCTTGTCCCTTCCTTTCTGGTGATTATCCCTTGCTCTACTTCCTGGCCTTTATGAAGTGAGAAACTCTGCTTCACCATATGCTTCTGTCATGATGTTTCTGCATTGAAGCCAGCAGCTCATGAACCAAACCCACTGAAACCATGAGTCAAACGAACCATTTCATTCTTTAAATTGTAGATGTCAGGTATTTTGTTTCAAATCTGACTAATACAGAAACTTGGTACCCAGGGAAGTGACATCATTGCTGTAACTGTACCTGACCATGGGGATCAGAAAAAAGCCTTTGGAACTGGTTTATGAGAGCAGTTTGAAAAGGTTTGATTTAGACTAGAGAAGCCTAAGGATGTTGTAAGTAGCACATGATGGGCCATTCTGCTCGGAGTTCAGAAACTAGAATGTGGATAGGAATGTGGACAGCAAAAGCCAGGTTCAGGAGGTTTCAACTGGGAATAAATATTATTTGGACTAGAACCACGTATGTTACACTCTGACCAAAATTTTGTTCAAATTTTGTTCATGTTCTAAGACTTTAAATGAGGCGAAATTTAAAGGTGGCAGAAAATTGACCTGGGAGAAGTAATTTCAGGTTATCTCAACCTTCAGCTTGAAAACCTGTACAATAGGTAATATAACAACCATTGTTAATTCCTATCATTTTTGCTTAGAAATCCTGTATCATTTTTATGTTATTTTATTTTTATCTTTGCTGTTGTTATTCTGTTGTTTTTAAAAATTCTTTTTAAAATAAAAAAGAATGAAAATCTGAATCAATTGATTAAATGTAAAGTAATTTTTCTACATTCACCATATGCCTTAGTTACCTATTTAGGTTAAAAATAGCACCAAACTTTTAGAGATAGTAATACTGAATTTAATTAACACATTTTCTGCTAACATGCTGAGTCCTTCCATCTCTGCTTAAATGTCACATCAGTGTGTCCCTCTCTCACTTAAAATAGCGACATTTCTCTGTACTTCTGATGCATATACCCTGGTTTGTTTTTCTTCATAGCACTTAGTCTTTTCTATTCATTATTGTCTTAAGTGATTGTTTACTTATTGTCTTCTTCCACTACAGTGTGAGTTTTATAGCAATGACCTTATTCATCTCCCCTCCCAAAGTGCCTACCAGTTAAGCACTCCGTAAATATATTTTTAAAATTTACAAATATACTTACATCAACATACATCAGCAGTAGAAACATATATTAAATTCCTATTATATATGAATAACTGTTCAAAACAATGGTGGATTTTGCTTGGATTATATTATTTAAGCTACATAATAAATTTAAAAGTCATATATTTCTCTTATCTCTCTTTTTTCAAAATCAGAGAATAGAAGAATAAAAAATTCAATGTTTCCCACGGTTAAACTGAACTTTTCTTGATCTCTTAAAATTCTGGCTGAATTAGCAACAGTATATACTATAAATGATAGGAATATATTCAGTGTAAAGAGGAACTAACATATTCATGTCTGAAGGACTTAAAAGATATTATTTGTATAATTTCTTCAACACAATGTCTCACTACATAGTGCAGGATGGCCTTGAACTCACCATGTAACCCAGGGGGTTTCATGATTTTCCCATCTCAGAATCCCAAGTCTCCATTTTCAGATTGTGTAAAGCAAAGATGAGGGAGGCAAAAGGAGTTTCTTAGCAACAAAGCAGTGTTCTCATGCATTTATTAGTAGACTGTTGGAGAGGACTATGGCTTGTTCCATTTTCCTACTTCCCTCATCTCTTTAAGTGCTATCTTCATTGCTTGAGAGAACAATGCAGATCACCCATGGCCTCTGGAATCACCCATGGCCTCTGGAATTTGCAATCAGATATGAACATAGAGTCAGGTACCTACCTCTTATCTTGGTGATGCTAGAGTTAAATTGATAGCTTAACCAGTTCCTGATGGTGGGGTCTGAAGATAGGCAGCAAAATACAGCCACCATTCCCAACATTTTGATTTGGAAGAGTCCAGATTCACCCAAGTGAAGGTCCCACTTACTAAAATGGGTCTGCAGGCCAGGAGAAGGTTAGGAAATGCTGAACATGGAATGCATCCACCAAGTGTAGGAGCTGAGTTGGGCCCAATCAGAAGTAAACCAGAAAGACTATAATCCATATCAGCAAGTCAAGGGGTACAGAAGGCCATGAAGTTCTCCCAAAGAAAAAAAAAATAAGATAATGAAAAGTAATAATCATTGTGCACCTGTCTCAAAGCAGACACGGCTTATTTGCCAGTGATATGCAAGAGAAAATGGAATTGTAAGACCAAAGAAATAAAAAAATGAATACATAGAAAATTGCCACCTTGCTTCTAATACCTTATTTCCTTCATTATGGTTCTTCAGAAATTTTTTGTGAGGTAAGAAGGAGGAAGAGCAAGAAAACAGGCCCTCTATCAATGCAAGACTTCAGGTCCATAGTCAGCACAAGTAGAGATAGGGAAGGATATTAATTGCAGTAAGATTTAAATCATGCTATAATCTGTTTTGAAAATCATAAACTTATTTTTAATTAATTCCAAGTCCTGGATAACACTAAGAGATAAAGAAGATAAGGTCAAATAACATACATTGAAAGCAACAATGAAGAAAAATTAAGCTTTCCTACTTGTACCCTGGCAAGTTATAATGATATTGCTGATATTTTATTGAGCCTTAACATGTAAGAAGATGAATTGTTAAGAAGGAGTATAAAATATATTCCATGATCTCTAAAAACACTTAAAAACTGTAAGCTCTGAATTTCAGTTTTCTAATTTGGAACCATGGGTCTAGGTTTGTAGTGTCAGTCCTGGGATAAAGGAGTTATTTTTGACACAGACCCTACACTTCATGTGAGTCAATCATATTGCATATTTTACAATGGCCATATATAAAACCTGAAATATACAGCAAAGAGAGCTTAAGAAACAAAACACAGTAAGCATCGTATTCATCTGTTAAGAAATTATCTTGCTCAGATTAGCAGAGCTACATATCAAAACACCTAAAGAAAGAAGATAATAATCACAATCACTGATTGTTTTGCTGCTCACTGTACAAAATACTTATTTAATTATCACTGCCAGCCCAGAAGGCAGGTGTACTATTCCTATTTTAAAGATGACGAATTTGAGGTACAGAAAAGACATTAAGGAACTTATCTGTTACCCAGCTGGTGGGTCGCAGGTAGGTCTTGAACTCAGGCATTCTAGATTCAGTTTATGCTTCTTCTAATGTTTATGTAAGGAAGATGTCTCAAATGATAAAAGAGTACTAGCCAAAATGTTTCAAAAGTAGTTAAGATAAAATCACGAGCGTTGCTCCCCCTTGTTTCTTTAAGAATCCATAACTCCTAATGCCAGAGGTGTCAGTTTTGAAAAATTTCCTCTGCCCAAAGTTGATTATAGCACTATTCTTAAATTCTTGGTGCCTATCTCTTCTGAGTCTTCAATCCCAGTAGGGTGGGCAGGGATTCCTTTAAAGTCAAATTTAGCTGGAGGTAAAATATTAATCATTAAAGATGGACTTACCCCAAAGGCTTAGTGTTTCTGTTCTTTTATCTTTGCACTCACTGCTTGTAATACAAATATTACAAGATTATGTATTTCTGCATAATTTTCTCTTTCAAAAATGCTTGGAAATACATTAGCTTCATGTATTCATTATTACTTTAGCAGCGCCATAGTTTCAATGAATATTAAATGTTCAGGACAATTGCATTAATTCCCTCAGCTGCTGTGAGTGTAACTACCAGCCGCTCCCAGTTGAGTTTTGTCTCTAGAAGTTTCCTTAGCTGAAAAAAGTAGGCTGGGCAAAGATTAAGACACTTTTTTGAGGGATGTTTAACATTAACAAACAGTTATATCTTCATCCCCTTGTTTAACTGAGATAATTCTGAAGGGTTACCCAGTTTCAGAAACCTCCATAATATCAGGTAAGCCCTCCATTGTAACTCAATAATTCAATAATGTCCTCTGTCCTATTTTGCCTCTCTCATCCTGCACGGTGCTGTCTCCCAAGAAAGACCTTTCAAAAAAAATTGCATGTAAAGTCCTGGAATCTGAGTCTATTTCATAGGGAATCTTACCCAGTTAGTCAGATTTCTGTCTGTGTTAAAGAATCAGCTCAAAAGGAGAAAAAAAAAATTATTTTGGCTCACAGTTTCAGAAGTTTCAGTCCACGGCCAACTAGCTCTGGTGTTTTTGGTGTTTGTGGCAAAGCAAAACATCATGGCACACAGAGTGGTGTCAAGCTGCTCATCCATGGGCAGTCAGGGAGCAGAGAAGAATGCGTAAGGATCCAGATATACCATTCACATCCACATCCCCAGTAACCTATTTCCTCCAGCGAGGCCCCACCTCCCAAACTTTCCACATCTCCAATCGCATCATCTTCTGAGGACCAAGCATTCAACACATGAGCTGTAGGGAGACATTTATGAGTCAAACCATCACTCAACCTAAGAGAATTTGTGATACACTGCTAGGAAGTCCACCCAACATGTGATTTTGAAGCTAGACTCACTGCTGACCACCTGGGTGTAAAACAGCTTTGCTGGAAATAGGTAGAGCATTCACAGCCCCTGGGATACATCTTAGAAACTTACCACTGTGAACCGGGATGAGATATTGCTAAAATGCAATGCACTAGGAGGTGCAATCTCTTAGGAGTTTGAGAGATTTGGGGAAGGCAATAATTATGCCAGGCTTCAGTGGTTATTAATGGGACAAATGATGTAAGAGGAAAAGACAGTAAAATGCTGATGGTGATTAATCATTAACATAAAGCAAACTGGTAAAGCCAAAGAATCTCATTTCCTTCAGCTAAAAAGTAGAAAAGGCATAGGATCAAGTCCAGAACTTAATTTATAAAAGAACCAGCTCCAGAGCAGGCTGCATTCTCAAGCTGGGTTGGTCTGATATATCAAAATCAGAGAACTGACTGAGAAAAAATGTGGCACCATTTGACTTGGCATGGGGACATTGGAAAAAAAAAGTACCAAGGGATTTTTTTTTTTTTTTTGAGACAGGGTCTCACTATGCAGTCCAGGCTGGCCTTGAACTTAAGACAATTCTCCTGGCTGAGCCTCCCACGTGCTGGAATTTCAAGTGTAAACCATAACCACCATGCCTGGAAATGTACTAAAGGATTTGAAACCCTGAATCCCTCAAATCCCTGGGCTACAGAAATATCTCATTACCCACTATTAATGAGTACTCTCCCAGTACTTGGAGACAAACATGGACTCGGGCATAACAATACAGTAACAGTTCAAGATATAACTCTACTTTCTCCACTGACTGCTAGAAAAATAACTAGGATGGAATCACAACATAGCCAAGCCAGGAAGTGCAAGTTCTACTATATTAAGGAAGTCAGTACCTGTTAAAGCACTGAAGAACCAAGGCAAGATGTGTGGGTCAGAACTGGGAAGTGTACATGAGATGGGATCTTGAGTATGCAGTTACAAGAGGGTGAAATGGAAAGTTGGGAAAATGTGTTTATTGAGGTGGGTTCACTCTTTCCATATAGGATTTAATACACAGGTAGAACCTGGGAGATGGCGCTAGTACAGTGCCAATCTGGTCCTTGTATGTTTGGAAAAAGTGATGGCCTACACTGAATGCAGTGAAAGTATCAACATTTTCAGCACAAAAGGTATAAAAAGGACTAAAAAGTTTAGGAAAGCTTTGTTAGAGTTGAGAATCTGTCTTAATAATAAGGTCTGATTCGCTACCCAGTTTTCAGAGTAAAACTAGTTCTTAGTCCCAGAATCCTCTGACTGAAGGAGGCACCCAAACTATGAGAAAGGAGGCTACTGTACCATCGCAGGTAGAAAAGTAATCATGTTCCTGTCCCTTCTTCTGAGGGGACGGTGACCGGGCACTCAATAGCCGTGCATGGCAAAGACTGGAAAATGGGAACAGTAACGCCTTGAAAGGAAGCACCGTCATTCCCCACCTCAATGGATTGATTAAGATGTGACAGTGAGCTGAGACATGTGGTCTGGACTCACGCCCAGCTCACTGTGAAATTCACTTGGCTCCAGGAATACCTGGACGCCTTTTGCTCAGACCCAAATGTCTGACTCCAGTGAACTTCTTAGGAGTTGGCCAAATGGTTCTGTACAAGCTATTGTATGGAGTAGGAAACCCAAGGAGAATTCTTTGAAATTCCCTATATGAGAGTAAGCCAGAAATACTGTTGACTCACTGACTGAGTGTACTAGAATATATTAAATTGTATAGTTTAAATGAGTGAATTGTCTACTTATTTGATCTAAACCCAATGGTTAAAGAGCTTGCCTCTTTGGGAAACAGCATATAGAAGTGTTTCCTATAAATACCTAGAAGATGTAAGTGTGGTTAGTGCTCTTCATAACATCTCCATTTAAAGCACTAACATGGCACCCAACTCTGGCTTATAAGCAGGGCACACATCACCCAGCAACCGGAAGTGTGGTCTATCGACAGCTTTAGCACCAGGTCTTTCTAAGATTTACCTTCTACTTGTGGATGTTACTTCATCAAAGGTTATGCGTTAGCTTCTGGCTGGCCTACAGCCAATGAATAGACTAGCTAAGGAGTCAAAGGTCTGGCTCCTTTGCCTCAGGTGGGGCAACAACCGAAGACACCCTGCTCTGTTTCATCTGGATCATAATTGAATGCCTTGCTCTGGCCAACTTCTTTCCTGGAGCACGAAATATGTTGTTCTCAGGAGCACTTCCCAAAAGACCAGCTTCACTCCAACTCAGGATTTCTTTTTAGGAAAATTTATCCACAGCCACTACCAATGTATTAAAATAATACTTTCCTCTCACATAGCCACTAAAAATGTATATGGGTTTATTTTGCTAATGTTTTTCTTCTTTCTGAGACAATAAACAGTACTTGTGAATTTAAATTTGAATGATTCTTTCATGACTTGAAGGTCTGAAGTCAAACTTTATTGGATCTCCATTTTTTTTTTTTATTGCCTTTTTATAAGTTCGCCAGACCTGGGAAACTACAGACACATCTGAGGTCTGGCTTTTACTCACTGTTCAAAAGTTCCATAATCTCTAGTCCCTTATTGCTAAGGCAAAGAAAAATATCACAACACCTCCTTCTCATGTGAAACAACTACAAGTTTTTACTTTACCAAAGCCACCAATTTCCTGTATCTTTTAAGCCTTTGGTTCACTTGAAGAACCACAAAGCCCTATCATTAACAAAAGCCAACAGTATTTCTCAGCCTTAATTCAAATGTGATATTTCAGTTTAAATTTTAACATACACACGCGCGCGTGCACACACACACACACACACACACACACATTCAAAAGCCCCAGAAAAATATCTGTTGAGTTGCCTGGATGACTCTTCACCACCAATAAAATAAACTCCTAATTTTTGCCAGGTCTGGTCCTCTATACTTTGTCTTTAAATTGACATCCACTGTGCTCTAGCTGAACTGGCTGATACACAATTCTGAGATATCTTTTTTGTTGTGGTCTCTTTTCTCACACTTCTCCCACCCATTATTCAAGCCCCATCTCTTAAGTGATCTGTGATAAAGTTTTCATGACCCCCAAACAAAGAAAAAAGCCACTGCTCACAGGAGAAAAATCATAATCCCTAACACAGTCTGAAATGTCCTGCGTAGATCACCTCTCTTCCTTTTTCAGGTTTATCTGGCACATTGCTCTGTGAATTTCAATCCCTGGCGTTTTTCTCTTTAGAGCTCCTGTCTGAGTCTGTTTGGTGCCACTATAGCCAAAGCCTGTGTCTTTGTTACTTTTCTTTTATTGCTGGGACAAAATACCAGACACCCCAAATTAGGTAAAGAAAGGTTTATTTAGTTCACATTTTGTGAAGGTTTCAGTCTATACCTGGCTGGCTCCAAGGCAGAGTGGCACATGGCGGAGGGCAACAGTTCATGGCGGTGGAAAACAGCAAAAGCAGGATGAGCAAAAAAGGGAGGAGTGGCAGAGAGAAAGCCTCTTTCCTTCCCTTATATTGCATGGAGGCTCCCTGCCCCAGGGTGGGTGTAGTAGTCATACCCATAATCCCAGCACTGGGCCATGGATCAATCAAAACTTCTATAATTCCACCCCATAACTGCATGGGGCTTTGCAAGGACATCTAGACACAAACCTGAGATGGGATAGTTTGTAAAGAACTGGTCTCGACACTCCTGATGGCAGTGGAGTCCAAGAGCAGGGAGTTGCTGCCTGGGACTTCCGTGTGGACTTCCTTAGCCAGCATGCGGATGAAGGTGAGAGTAAGAGAGACAAAGGGCCAAAGGAGCCTGGATTTGCCCTTCTGTATGAATCCATTACCGCCCTAATGGCAGCTACCCCTTCACAAGGCCACAGCCCAGGTACCTCTCAAAGCTTTTGCCTACTGATACCTGTCATGTGACCATCGACTTCAAGCGGCTTGGAGGGGACAGACACTCCAGCTGTAGTAGCACCCCGTTTGCCTTGCTAAACAGTTGTTTCCTTGCTGTCCCTCTCCCGCAAAACACCTTAGCTTTGCCAAGATGTTCTTTCAGGTTTAAGATCACTTTTGACTTTCTGAAGGCAATGTTACCTTACTGCCCTGAATATATGGAAAGTACTTTGCTATCTGCTCTCTCAGAACACAGTTCTGCTCATTTCCGGAACAATGTGCTAGATACCCTTTAGTTTACTGGTTCGGTGCTTTTCTTAATTGACCCAGTCAAGGTTTATGTAGAAAACCAGAAGAACCTCTTCTGGGTATTTCCAGGAATAAAGGGTGGGAAGAATGAAGCCTAGGGAAAAGCCGCCATCAGGTTTGGGGACATTACAATGGGCAGGAGATGTCTGTAATAGGACTGAGCCCGGGGGATAGTCCCCAGGAGCTGCTGGTGAAACTTCTGGTCTGCTGTTCCCAGGGCCCTGTCATTTACTTCCTCCTTGTGGAAAGTTCTATCTTCTGCTTTCTTCTTCCCAAATCTCCTAGAATTTCAGAATCTCCTCTCATTAGTGGCAATCTAAACCAGCCAGTAGGAATTTGGGGCCATGTAGATTCCAAAGGTTCCAGAGCAGATTGGACAAATACCTTCTGAGAAAGCCCAGATAATATTTGAAGCATTGCTTTTACAGTTAACAAAGCCCTCCCACCACAAGATGCTGATATTTGAACCTCAGGCGCTGTTTACATGTTATACACTCTTACTTTTCTTTTCATATTTTTCTGTCATTTAAAAATAAAAGACACGCTCTTGGCTCAAGTGCCATACAAAGCAGGTGGCAGGCTGGTCTGGGCCACAGGCAGCTGTTTGCCAACCCTTGTTCTAACCCCTGCGAAGAGAAGGGTAGATGTGGTGCTGACAGACCAACAGGCAATCTGCTTCCTGACTAACAAAGCCACAGTTCTCCAGCGTCTCAGCGAGGCCATGGCTGTAAAGTTGTCGGGGAGGTAGAAGAGCAGGTGCGGATGCCGGAGGGGTGGAGCCCCACTCCTAAAATTGACTTGTGACTTCTTGGGCTGCTCAGGCTCAACTTTACACACACCATCTTCACCTAATAATGAAATATGAAACATGCGTCCAATTTTATAATGCTCTGGGCCACAGAACACTCAGGGTTTTGGTGGTACTTCCATTTCTAATGTCACTTGGTGGTTTCAGAATGTTGTCAGCTGTTTCTTTTCTAGTAGAGCCAAGCAGTGAACTAAAGGAGCTTTAGCCATGGAGAGGAGTAGTTGGTAGAAGGGGAAACAGCCAAAACGTCAGCAGTGTGGTGTTACTACTGCTGGCTGTCTGCTGTTGTTGGACACACGTGCTTCCAGTGGCAGGTCAGCTCAGGCAGCAGCCTGCACAAGCTGCAGAATCCCCTTTCACTCCAAGTACCTCTTGGAAGAGCCAGCCTTGCGGATTACCTAGAGGGTGGAGCAGGACTGTACATCCAAGCGTGGCATTGGTGGGGTCCCAGTTTCCACGAAGCAGATGAAGTGCTAGGGCTTCTTTTGTGGGCTGTGCAGAGTAGTGTAACTTCTCTCTCATCTGAGAAGTAACAGGCTGGCATTTTCACACCCACATCACAAGTGCATAATATCGCAGGTTTGAGAACATTTACATGGCTTGTTTCCCTTGCTTGCTCATGGTTTTCTGTTCCCTGTGGTCTCATTCTGGTGACATGGTTGAATTAATATGCCTTAACATGCTGTCAAGTCCTCCATGTTCCCTCTAGACCAAAAGGCAGCTATTGAAAGCACCTGCCTGCACCGGGGAGGTAAGGAGCTTATACTTCCTTACAGGCAAGGAGAAGGCAAATGGTTATACTGAAAAAAAAGAAAAAACACCTTTCTAAGAAAAAAAATTGTCAGTTGAACCACTATGGTCAGTGACCTATTTCTCATCCTGGTGCAAATTCCTAGTTCACTGGGGACAAGAGAGAAATGTGGGCCAGAAACCGGTTCACAGATAACACTTTGAAGATCACTGCTCCAGTCGAGACCCCGACATGTCAGAGATCAGACATCGCCTGGATAAAAGACAGCAGAGTCATATCGCTGAACTTCTGGGCAAAGGTGAGGTGTTGCGGGTTACATTCACTGATGAAAACTAAAAAGGACACATTTCCTAGGTCGAGAGGTTCATGTTTCATGCCAGGGGCTGATATACCTCAGTGAAACACCAGCCGTAGCTTGCCTCAGACTAGCAGGGCTCCACTTCCCCTGGTGAATCCTGTACTTACCAAATGTGTGAATGACTCAGAGTCCTAACACAACTTTTACTGTGCCTTAGGAGCGTTTGTGCAACCAACTGCAGTGTATAAGGTTTGGGCAGGAAGAAGATGGAAGCTCTGCAGAGCCGAAGCTATGGGTGAGGTTCTGCCTCTCGGACCCTGGTGGCAGAATGGTGGCCACTATGCAGGAGGAATGCACCCCTTCCTTCTCTTCTGTCAGCTCGCCTTGGTCAAATGCAACTCTGACTTAGAGAGCAAGGTGCTGAGGCGATGCAGTCACAGGAGGTCAGCCTCCCAAAACACAGACAGGAGAGGAGGGCTGAACTGACCACATAAAAGGCAAAGAGAGTCATATACTGTTATGGTTGTTGTCTGGATGTCCCTTCAAAGCCTCATGGAGTGATAGGAATTTTTCAGAGGTGGCTGAATCTAGAGTGTGTAGCATTAAGGGCATGTGATTAATAAATCAGTCCATGGGTTGGTTTGGCATAGTTCTGGCTAAGACTAAGGGTGTGAGTGCTACACCTGTCCTACAGTGTGTAACCTAAATGCAATTTAAGGGACAGAGTCTTGCCTCCCCCTTGTTGATTTGCCACCTTCTGAATGCCATGAATGTTTCTCCTCTTCGATGCCCCTTTGCCGCAACACACTGCCCTGGAGCCAGCCGATTATGGACACTGAAACCTCCACAAACTATGAGCTAAATAAACCTTTCCCCTTTAACTTTAGGTGTCAGGTGTTTTGTCTCAGCAACGAGAAGCGTAACTAAGACACATGCATTCTTGAAAGGTGTCTTACTTCCTCACTGGTGAGACACAATGCCCGCTGCACGGATCTAAGGAGGAAAGGTTTATTTTGGCTCACAGTTCCTGGAAGTTTCAGTCCATAGTCGGTTGGCTCTAAGACATGGGGGCAGGCAGAGCGGCCCGGCGGAGGAGAAACAGTTCACTTCAGGGCGGTGGGAAGCAGAGAGAAAGAGCTCAAAGGAGGAGGGGAGAGAGGTCCTTCACACCACACCCCCAGTGACCACCCAACCACATTTAGCTATCAACTCATCAGCGGACTAACCTAGTGACGAGTGCAACGCCCCCGTGATCCTGTCCCACCCCGAAACACCCGCCTGTGAGCACACAAGGCTTTGAGGGGAAAGCTAGATATAAAGTATAACAGAGAGCAAAGGGTAAACATTCGTCTGTCCACAACAGAAAGTCTTAGGTGATAACGCCGCCATCAAATATCATACCACAACTGTAATAGGAACTATCTTTGCAGTGTTAATAGTCTCAAAAACATAGTAAACAAAAAAAAATCAGCAAGCAACAAGATATACACTATATAGCACTTATACAACATTTAAAGTCCAGTAAAACCATAGTTTATGGGTACATAAATATGTCAGAAAAAGATGTTCTAGCAGTTACTGCTGGGGACACAGCTCTGGAGGCATCAGGGCTATGGGTTCTATATGTTTGAAAATGTCTTTCTTCTACTCTCATACATGGTTAATATGGCTGAGACTGTTAGTTATCCGTTGCTACCTACTGTGGGTTGTGCTCCACAGAGATGTGTTAATTCCTCCTCCCCAGTACCTTAGAAAGTGACTCTATTTAGACAGAGTCACTACAGACACTTAAGTTAAAGCAACGCCGTGCTGCAGGCTGTGCTCTTTAATCCATTATGACCAGTTCCATGAACAGGGAAGAGACACTAGAGAAATACGATGTGCGTATGTATAGGTGACGCAGCTGCAAGCCAGGAATTGCAGCAAATCAGCACAAGCTGTGAAGAGGCAAGAAGCCCTTCTCGCCTAACGAGTTCCGAGGGAGCAACACTTTGATTTCAGCCTGTTCATCTCCAGAATGCAGAAAATACATTTCCATTATTAAGTCACCCACTCTGTGGAACTGTGATTGTAGCCCTGGAAATCTAAAGCAGTCTCAGGATTCTGACATGGGCTGAGTGACATGCTTTCTGGCTGTCGGGGCCCATTGGATACAGGTGGGGGATCCTGCATTCGGTCCAGGGTGACGGCTCTTCCTCTGTCTGCCGTGATTCAGCTGTGCGGCCGTGGCCTGGCTCAGACCCTGCTTGTGTCCTCAGACACACCCCAGATCACACAGTGCCAGTCCTCACTCATGGCTCTGGCTTCCCATATCTCTTTGAGAAAAGCATCTCCATTTCTGAACTATGAGATTTCTCCTTCTAGTTTCATAGTAGTCTCTGTGTTTATCAGATATTTTTACATATTGCTATCATTTATGAGTTTGGACTGGAAGAGAGGAAGATTTTGTTTGTGTGCGATCAGTGATATTAAACTGGATGTAAGCCACGGTCTCCTTAGACCTAGATTTATTTTCTGTTTCTCATGGTCCCGAGTCAAATTGCTTACTAAAGAGCTCATTGCATTTATGAGCACTGTAAATGAAGTGCCAAAGTACTTAAGGGAATTGAGCTACCCAGTGTACGCAAAGGATAAACTTGGAAAGGTCCCAGGCCCAGATGCCTCTGGATTTCATTTATTTGTTTGCATTTTTAGAAGCAGAGACACAGTCCGATATAATTAGGAAAACACAGGAAGAGAAAGAATCCTGGACTCTAGGCCTGACCTAAATTCTTTCCAGTACACATTTGATGAGGTCTACCAAGGGCAGAGCAATGCTTGAAGCTCTGCATTATACCATGGAAGGATGGAGAGGACAGAGGACATTGATAAAGAATCCACCCAAATTCAGCTCTGCGTGAAAAGCCCTCCGTGCTGTGGACTATCCCTCTAGTCCCTGCGCTGTACCACTCTCCCGCCCATGCGCTGAGCCTTACTGCACTGTCTACCTCATGTTCATCCCCAGTTCCTTCCCCTGAGGTCCATGGACTGACAGAATCCTCTCCCTCATTCTCTTCAGCGACCTGCATCCCCTGTTGGAACATGATCTTATTGTAGTCACTCTGCTCAAACACTTAGGCTGTTCAGTATTTTGTTGGTCTTTCTTCACTCCCTATCTGGTTTCGTTTCCTTGGGCATGGTTTTGAACAAGCTCAAGATTTTGATTTATTTATTTTATTTATTTATTTGTTTATTTATCTTTGGTCTTTTTGAGATAGGGTCTTGCTATGCAGTTCAGGCTGGCCTTGAACTCAGTTTATAACCCAGGCTGGCCTCGAGCTCATAACAATCCTCCTGCCTCACCCTTCCGAGTGCTGGAATTACAGGCATGAGCCACCACGTCTAGCTATGATTTTCATTTAAACTCTTCCATTTCCCCTTTCCTCTGGATGCCATCATCCCAACAGTAAGAAAAAACATATGCTATGAAAGAGACTGTTTTTTCCCATTTGAAAAAAGAGGTTATGCACTCAGGGCTCAGTGACTACCTAATAATATTTTCTGGTTTCAATAAATGGAATTGGCTTTGGATTAAATGCTTCAGGCATGTAGCTGAAGAATTTTATAATTATATGTTATATGTAATTGGGCCTCCTACTAGGTCACTTGTGCGGCAAGACATACCCTTAGGAGAGTGGAGAAATTTGTATTTGAACATCCACACAGCTGTGCACACGGACCTCAGAAATCCCGGGAGTGGTGGCTTCCAGACTCTGTGGTTCCCTATGTGGCTGTGTCAGTTATTCCTGGCCCAGGGACAGAGGCAACCGAAACAACGAGTGACAGCGAGACAGGGTCTCAGTACTGCAGCCAATAAAACTATCAGAAAGCTCTGCTCTCCATGGTTACCACTACTTGAGCCTTATTGATCTTGAAGTCTGACTTCCCTGAAGACACAATAATGGTTTCATTGGGCTGGAACTTGAATCTGCTACCTGCTCCTCTCATGATTTAAACTATACACAAAGTATTGTACAGTGTTGGGTGATTAATCCTAATTATCAAGTGTAAATATTTTGCTGAGGCCAGGAATAACTTTGTTTACAATCTTCGTTTTCTAGAAGAAATGACATGACTATGTAGAGCGTATGGATGTATTCTTATTAAGAAAATAGGGTCTTTTTCTGGTTGAGTCAGGTTTCTTGAAGTGAGACCATCTTCACTTATTGGAGTGAGCAAAAATTGATTGGCAGGTGTCCTTACAAGAAGAGAAAGAGACACAGACAGAAGAGGAGAATCACAGAGAAGACCAAGGGAAGAAGAGGCAGAGACTGGAGTGATAGATACAGTTATAACAGTCAAGATGTTATAGGTTGTGTCTAGATGCTCACCTAAAGCCTCATGGGGACATACATGGGGCTGTTCAGAGGTGCTGGATCCAGAGTGTGTGAGGCATATTTTGGGGTGTGGATAATGGGAAAGCCCACCCTGGGTGTGAGTGCTACCTTCCCCGAGGCCTGCAGCCTGAATAGAGTATAAGGGACAGGAAGAGGGCTGCTGCCATTGCTTGCTGCTTGCTACTTCACTGCTGGCTGCTTTCTGCCTGCCCTGCTTGCCATGAACTGTTTCTCCTCTGGGATGCCCTTCTGCCATGGCACTCTGCCTTGGAGCCAGCTGACTGTGGACTGAACCCTCTGCAAACTGTGAGCCACATAAACTTTTTCTCCTTTAACTTTGGGTGTCGGGTGTTTTGCTTCAGCAACAGCGAAAGTAACTAAGACACAAGGAGTGCTGAGAATAACATCCTACCACCAGAAATTTGGAGAGAAGCGTGGGATGAATCCTCCCTCAGAGCTTCAAAAAGAATCAGCCTTGTTGACTCCTTAGGTTGGGGATTCTGGTCTTCAGAACAATGATAGGATAGATCTCTGTTGTTTGAAAGCACTATGTTTGAGGCCTTACATCTTGATATGGCAACTTCATAGGATTACAAAATGGGTAGCAATTTAGAAGAGCATATTTTTCGGTGTGTCTTCTGGGTGTCTTTGAACCCTGGCCTTGCGTGCTACTTGGATAGATGGTCCTTGCCTTTTCCTCCCAGTGCTGTTTCCATGCTCTGCTCCCCTGGCTGCCCTCACCTAAACTTTGCCCTGTCTCTGCTGGGTTCCCCCAACCACCAGCTACATTAAACATTTCCTCCATTAAATTGTGAGTGCGGGGTATTGCATCCAGCAACACGAAAGATCACAAATACGATGTTCCTGGCTATGTGATACAGCAGCTCTGAGAACTTCATACAATCTCCTTGTCTCTTAATACCTCCTTATCTGGTAATAGAATATATTAGAAAATGAAAATAATCCCATAAAAGTAGCATTACTGCGATCTGAAGCACTTTAGAAACTAAGGTTTGAGTTACACCATCAGGGCATGGATTGGGCCTTGGATCCAGGCAATGAGAAGGCAGCTGTAAACACCAACCACAGCCTCACGGCCAATTACAATATGAAGAGTGTGGTGGTTGTGCATATTTTCTTCCTTGTTTATAATGGATATTTTATACACATCAATCGTATTTTTCCTCTTCTCACACTTTCTATTGCCAGCATCCATTTTCTATGCTTCATACATATCCACCACAAAACTAGGCTCCAAACAACACACATCTGCTGTCCTACTGCTTCTATGGATCAGAAGTCTAGGAGTGTCTTGATGTTCGCAAAGCTGCCATCTGAGCTTTTCCCTCCCAGAACTTGGGTTCTCTTCCAAAGTCCTGTGGTTGTTGGTGGAATATAGCTGCCTGCTGTTGGAGAACTAAAGTCCCTAAACCTTACCAGCCACTGGAGTTACCCTCAGGTCTTGGAGACCTTCCACACTGAAGATATAAGCTGCTATTCTAAAGTGTCTGCCTCATATGACCTATGCACCTACTTCTTCAAAGTCAGCAAAAGGATGTCTCTTTGAATTTCATCTTTCAGGAAAGGTTGGACTCTGTTTTTTTCCATACTAGAGTACAATTTCACAACCAGCATATATGCAATCCACCACTATTATTCAGACATACTGTTTCTCTTTTATTTGTGTGTGTATGCATGTGTGTGTGTTGTGTGTAGTTCTGCACCATTTTGTCACATGCATAGGTTCTTATGTTCATCACCATAGTCAAGTGGTTCTGTTACCACAGTACACCTTATGTCACCCTCTGTAACCACATCCACCTCCTGTTCACCTCCTTGTGCCCATCCTTGCTCTTGGGCAGTAACTTAGTTGTTCTTCATTTGCCATTTCAAAAATATTACATAGATGGAATTATATAGCATTTCCTCTCTTGGGATTGGATTTTTTACACTCAGTCTAATGTCCTAGGGATTCATCCAAGTTGTTGCCTCTGTAAAAGGAATATTTCTTTTCATTGCTAGTGGTGCTATTTCAGAGAATACATATACCACTGTCTATTTAACCATTTTCCATTTGCCTGTTCATAGTTTTGAGCTATTATGAATAAATACACTAGAATGATCATATTTAAGTTTTTACTTGAATGTAAATATATAGAGAGGGAAGATGTACCCCTATGGGAAAGAGTCCGGAAGTGGTACCACAGGACCCAGGGGCCCAGCAAGCATAGCACTCAACGAAAGAATTGTTCTCTACTTGTGATGGGTTGGTTATGCTTGGGGCTTGCCGCTTCCTCCTTCTTTCCTACTTGTCCTCTCTAAAATATTTTTGTGCCTGTGTTACCCTTGTACTGTGGACAGCAGGTTTTGCAATGTGAACAATTTAATAGAGAACACATAATTTAAAGGGTTATTTTATAATGGTCACTCAAAGAGTCAAGTTCAAAAGAGTGCAGGAAACCTTTCTACATACTAAAAACCCAAAGCATCCAGCTGAGGGCCCGGATCCCATGACAATGTCCTATATGAGTCCATTGGAAGACCTAGCGTCTATGATAATGCCCCCCAGGAGTCCAACCAGAGGCCTAGAGCCCATGACAATGTCTCATGCAGGCCTGTTTCAAGGGTCTGTGCTGGGAATGCCCAAAGGTCAGTGGTAGGATCTAGAAAGTCTGTGCCAGCGGAATGAAGAAGCTGAGCTAGCAGGCTCAGGGATCTGAACTGGAGCCAGGAAGTGATCTCAAAGTAAAAACCAGAGCTCCCCTGAAAAGTACCACAGTCATCCTCAGCAACAGTGAGGTTCCAAACTCCTCCAGTGGTGAGAACAGGTGAGTTCATATGTGACAATCTTCTCCAAGATACTGAACAGTGCACAGTTTTCCCCTCTGGAACCAAAAAGCGATGCTTAAAGTAAGACGCCAAAGTGAACTGCAGCCATTCTCAGTGACAAGAGTGTCCCAAGTTCCTTCAGCGATAACTGCCGAGTTCATATCAGGAAAGCCACCATGACAAGCTCCTCCAGGAGAACCATCAGCCCCAGAAGAACCAACAGCTCCCTAACATCACCTCTTCACTTCTCTTTATTGTGTTGGCAACAGTCCTCAGGTGGGCCTCCCACATCCAGCATCACACTGATTTAGTTCGGCTGGGTGTTACACGTTCATCCCCCAGGTGTCAATCCACCAAACCAGGGGAATTTTGTTCAGAATAAACTTTAGGTCAAGTCTCATCCATATCTGATTAGGATGATATCTAGGTGAGTGACTAGTTTTTAGTTTTCAGTTGACAAAGAATCCAGTTAAATCTTCCGGGTTTAGTGGGATGAAATGAATGTATTTTGCATGTGAAAAGGACATGAGTTTTTGGGAGAGGGAGAAGAGGAATGCAATAGATTAAATGTTTATGTCTACCTCAGTCCATAAGTGGAAATCCTAACCCCCAAGGTCACGATGTTAGGAAATGGAGCCTTTGAGAGTGAGGTAACAATGAAAGGCCTTCAGGAATGAATAAGATGGGTGTTCTGATAAAAGGTGACAGAGAGATCCCTCCCCGTCTACCATGTGAGGATAGAGTAAAATACAATAATCTGCGAAGCAGAAAGAGGAACTCATCCACCAAATCTGCCCATGCTTTGTTCTGGGGTTTCCCAACCTCTAGAATACAGTATGAGACATTTCTATTGTGTTATAAGCAACACAGTCTATGACATTTTATTATGTAGCTCAAATACTGTAAGACAATATGTTTTTATTTTTTATTTTTTTGGAATAAGTGTCCAGGAGTGCATTAGCTGGGCAAGATGTTGTTTCATGTTTAGCAGGAATCTGCCATATGCTTTTCCAGAGTAGTTCTAACATTTTACATTCCCAATAGCAATATAAGCATAATCCGGGTTTCTTGCTTTCTAACCAGCATTTGGTGTTTGATGTTGTCACTAGCTTTTATTTTAGCCATTCCAGTTACTACGTAGTAATAGCTCATTGTGGTCTTAATTTGCATTTCCCTATTGGCTAACAATGTTTAGCATCTTCTCATGTGCTTGTGTGACATCTGTGCATTCTCCTCCATACTGTGTCCTAGATGCTGACCAGTATCTTTATCAGATGTGTACTTTTTGAGTTTTTCTTTTCTTTCCTTTCTC
Source organism: Chinchilla lanigera (assembly GCF_000276665.1). Lineage (NCBI taxonomy): Eukaryota > Metazoa > Chordata > Mammalia > Rodentia > Chinchillidae > Chinchilla > Chinchilla lanigera. Next base: position 8,967,725 of record NW_004955436.1, read on the forward strand.
CTACTTGCAGGGGCTCTCCTAGAACATGCATTTTTAATTTTGATGAGATCTAACATATTAAGTTTTAATTTTTAGGAATCACATTTTGGGGACCAAGCCTAAGAACTACAACTCTCCTTAAACTGGGAGATTTATCTTCTGTTTTCTTTCCCTAAAACCATCTCTCTCTTGACTGCAGTCGTTATATTGTAAGCCTTAATTCTAGGTAGAGTGATTCTACCCACATTTTTATTCTTGGTCAAGACTTTTACTTAATCTAGGCCTGTGACTTTCCATATCTATTTTAGAATAAACTGGATTATACCTACAAAAATTCTTATTAAAATAGTTTCTTTAAACCTGTAGATCAGGGGCTGGGGATTTAGCTCAGTGGCAAAGCGCTTGCCTGGCAAGTGCAAGGTCGTGAGTTCGATTCCTGGTGCCGGAAGAAAAGACAAAAAAAAAACCAAAAAAAAAACAAAACCTGTAGATCAATTTGGAAAGAATTGACATCTTTAGTATGAGAATCCTTTCAATTCACATACTAACATATCTTTTCATTTCAAACTTTGATTTCTTTTATCAGCATTTTGGAAGTTTTAGCATACATGTCCTGTACATGTTTTGAGTGCATAATTAAGTATTTTATTTTCTTTGAAGGAATTATAAACAGCATTGTGCTTTTCAGTTTTGACTGGCTTATTGATATATTTTGTTGATACTGTTAACAAATATAGATATAACTATTTTTACGTGCTGACCTTGTACTCTGCAAACTTCACTAATTTATTAGTCCTAGGATATTTTTGTGAATTCTTTGGGATTTTCTATGTAGTAATCACATAATTTGCAAATACATGAAGTTTTAATTTCAGGTCTACATAACTTTTATTCCCTTTTCTTGTGTTAATATCGTGCTTGAAATTTTAAACACAAAGACAATGTGGAGTAAAGCAATGAGAGAGGAAATTTTTATCTTGTTCCCAATGTTAGGGGCAAGGTGAAAAACTAAACTTAAACATTTCACTGAGAAGTATGACATTAGCTGTAAGCTCTTATAGGTGTTCTTTATAAAGCTGAGGAAGTTATACTCTAAAACTTTTGTCATGAATTGGATTTTATCAAATTTTTTCTCTATTAATATGATCATATAAGTTTTTGAACCTATTGCTATATGAGTTAGTGAATTACTTCAATTTTTTAAATACTGAAACACTTTTGCTTATATGGAAATACTTTTACTTGGTGATATGCATAACCCATGTTTAATTTTGTTGGGCTTAGCTTATTAACTTTTGAAGGTTTTTTTTAATCTAAAATTCATGTTGTATACTTATATTAATTTTACATTTTTATACTCTGATTTTGAAAGGGATTATATACTAATTTCATAAAATCAGTTTGAAAGTATTCTTTCATCTTTATATTTTAGGAAAAGATTATGCAAAGTTGGTGTTAATTTTTTAAATGCTTGATAGAATTCACCAAGAAAACCATCTGGATTTGTGAATTTTTCTTTAGAGTTTTTAATGTACAAAATTAATTTTTTAATGGTTATAGGATTATTCAGAGAATTTCACTTTGGTTGTGTTTAGCAGTTCATGCTTTTCAGAATTTATGAGTATTAAGTTTTTTCCAATATTCACTTTATATCTTTTTAATGGTCACAGAAACTGTAGTGATATTTCTGGTTTTGATCTTTATATTGCTGAAGTATATATTGTCTGCTTTTTTCCTATTGCTAGAGGAGTATTAATTGTATTTTTTAATCAGAGTTATGTGTCACTGATACTTTTTTTTTCTATTTTTATTTCCACTCATTTCTACTATCCTTATGTTCATTATTTTTCTTCTTCAGCTTATTTTTTGTTTAATTTCTCCCCTTTCCTATTTGTTTTGCTTCATTTTGTTTATTTTATTTTATTGTTTTGGTACTGGGAATCGAACTCAGAACCTTGTGCTTGCCAGGCAGGTGCTTGTGCCACTGAGTTTTATCCCCAGCACTCTATTTATTTTGAATTAGAGACTTTGATCATTTTTTTAAAACCTTGTTTCACTTCAAATGTAAGCAATTAATGATATCCTTTCAGCCCTGCTTTTGCTGAACCTTACATATACAGATTCATTTATTTCCTTGTCTATAATTTTAAATTTATTTGAAAGTTTCTCCTTGTCCCATGAATAATTTAGCCTACCTTAACATTTGTATGTTTATATAATTCACTGTAGGTTTTATGTTACTAAATTCTGGTTTGGAACCTTTGTGATCCAACAACATACTCTCTATATTTCTTTCAAGTATTTTTAAATTTCTTAAGTTCTTTTGTTAAATGGTTCAAGTACCCATGATAAATGTTTCATGGATGCTTGAATAGTGCATTCCGCCATTGTTGGGTAGTGTCTTATATTTTTGATTCTGTTGGTTGACTGTATTGTTCAGATAGATCTATCTTTGTTGACTTCCTGTCCAGTAGTTTCCTCAGTTACTGACAGAGGGGGCGTAACCTTTTCAAGCAAGAGTCATGTATCTGTCTACTCCATACAAATCCATCAGGGTTTGCTTCCTGCATGTTGAGGCTCTGCAGTGTGGACATATATTTAGCATGGCTGTGTCTATCTTGTGGATTGATTTTGTATCATTATGTCATACACTTCTCATAATTTTTTAAATTGAATGGTTGCATGGCATATATTTTTCAATCCTTGTAATCTCAGTCTACCTACTTTATTAAATATGAGGCAAATTTCTCAAATATAAGATACGTCTGGGTAATTTTTAAAACTTTGTAATCTAGTTTTGCAATCTATGTCTTTTTATTGGCATATTTAGGCCACCTAAAGTAACTACTGATATGTTAGCACTTAAATCTGTTTTTTTTTTTTTTTTTATCACTCTGACTTCTTTGTAGCGATTTCCTTATCTTCCTGTGGGACAGATACATGGCAGTTTTCAGATTCCATCTGGATTCATTTATCGTGTTTTTGAGTGTATTTCTTGGTATAATTTTCTCTGTGACTTCTCTGGTTATTGCAATATGGTGTTCCAGTGTAGCAGCATCAGTAGTTTACTTCTTCAAGTGATGTGCAGAAATCCTTCCATTTAGACCTCTTTTCCTTTCCTGCTTTTAACTACCATTTCCTGGAATATCAGAGTTTTATTTTATTTGTTTCAATCACCAAGTATAATTTAGAAAAAAATATATTATAAAAGGATATTCTGTTTTATATGTCTATAATTCAGCTCTCCACTTTTCATCCTTCCTTTCCAAGGCTTGAAAACTCCCTCTGTCCTCATTTCTTTTCTATCGAGAGAATCATCTTCAGCTTATCTTGAAGGGACGTTCTAGTAGCAAGAAAGATAAGGGGATCAATAGTCTACAAAGTTTAAGAAGCATACTCCTTGCTGCTTTACACATAGACATATGAGTTCCCTAGGTTTTAATTCTTTAACCTTAATAAAAAGAGCATTGGATTTCTCTAATGTCCCAATAACTTCCTCTCATTTTATAGGGAAAAATCAGTGCTCTAATTTTGTTTGTGAAAATAGATCTTTTCCCCTTACTGACCACATTGAAAATAGATCTTTTCCCCTTACTGTCCATTTACTTGGACAGTAAAGGATTTGACATTGGAAAACAAGTAACCAACAAATAACTTATTTTGTCATGCCAAGAATATTACATGAATGTGAAGAGAAATCCACTTCAGTCTGCTGACTGTGCTTCAGGTAATTAGGTTTATGGAAATAGAGTTCAGGTTCCCATTGTGGCTGGCAAGAGCCCATTCCGTTTTACACCTGTCATGGAAGTCAGCATGCACCCTCCCAATCTGGAAATGGGGTGGCTTCACAGCTGCTATCCTGGACTCGTGACTCAAACCATCCAGGCCATCCCACGGCTCTCAGAGCGCATGCTCGCCTTCTGAGTTCTCAGTGCTGTTATTTGCACAAGGATTACCTTCTAGTCATCGTTTTGGGGATGCTTACTCACTGAAGAGAGTTTCTTGCTGAAACATGCTTGTGTGACTCAATGCAGGTACTGGAGAAAAGAAAGAGACATTGCCCTTGTCTTTATTTTCTATCTCTTAGGAGTCAATATTCCCCTATCTGTATTCTTAAACAGAAAAAGTGCATGAGAAAAAGAAAGCAAACAGAAAAAATGTAATCATGAAAAACACTTCTGACAGCTATATCGAGGCCACTAAAAATGTTTTTTTAAAAACAGTTAAAGGGATCAAAACAGTAAAATATGTCACTCTACAGTGAAGGTCACAGCCAGCAGCCTGGACTTCTAAGACAACCATACTAGACGCAATCTCTGGATGAGATTTCTTTGTTCTGGAGAGGTGGGAGCAGAGGTTTTGTGTTGTTTACGCTTTTTAAACTAAATTGGTTCCCAATATTCACAATTTTACAATGTTTAACATTTTTGATTCCCACAGTATCTGGAGACAGGAGCTCCTGTGTCCACAGGGGAAACACTGGCTGGCGTGTGAGGCACTGCACGTTCAGCTGGGAGCCAGCCATCCCGCATCATTTCCTCTGGTCTCAGTGTCAAACAGCAGTGGCCATTTATCGCTACTCATGCTTCTCAGCTTCTTCGGGTGGGGCTGAAAAGACAGAATGCCTAGTATCCAATTTTCAACCCCAGTGGAAAATGCAAGGTGGATTAAGAAGGGCAGGTACTCAACACAGAAGAGTGTCATTTTGATAGAGAAAAGTATTCCTCATAGAGAACACATAAGCTAAAGATATTTGTTGTAAAAATGTGACCTGGGTGGCCATCCTTAAACATATATCACCTAAATCCCTTGCTCACCACCATGAATTTGACACTCTTTCCAACAAATAATGTATGGGTGACATGACAGTCATACTGAGTTTCCAGGTTGATTTTGTCTCCAAGAGTATGTAGCATACACTGAATGCGTGGCCTTCGCCTGCTGTACATTCTAATTTCTATTCAAGAACTCATTTGTGACTCAGGGAAGGTACTCTTGTTTGCACATTTGAACGCACTACATACTTGCATGTAAATTTGGGGTTTTCCTTTTTGGCCTAAGTATTGCAGACTCCAGACTGAATCAATTAATAAAACTTAAAAGATTAATCAAATATTGAGGCTAATGCAACATCAGAATACATTAGCAGTCCCTTTCCTGTTAGATTTGGGTATTGTAGTTCATTTTCTACAATTGGCAAGTGCATAATGAGGGTGTTATATGTCGTAAAATGGCTCCTGCTCTAGCTCCCTGAACAGATTTTTAAATTAAAGAAAGAGCTTTCAGATACTTCATAGGGACCGTGTTTGTTTCAGTGGTTTAGAAAACCATCCATCAATTTCTTCTAGGATGTGACAACCACAATGTCTGGTGTTTATTAATTTCCAAGTTAGCATTTCAATTCACTTTGGGGCATGCTGCAAGTCCAGAAGTGGTATGTATCTATCTTATTTCCATTCAGTTTTTGGACAATTTATATTCCAGAAGCTTATAGTTTACTTAAAGAAGATCCCAAAACAGCTTTTCCTTTTAGTTTCATAGAGATAATATCCTAATATTCTACAGACCACTTGAACAGACCAGATTGAAAACAAATTAAAGATAAAAGTTAAGCAAAGCACATCAGCTCTCCTTTATCTTAAGTAGAGTACTGATTAAAATAGCATATTGATGATAGCTAAATAAGAGTGTTTACTAAAACACAGAAGTTATCTAGAAGAGCTGTGAAATTTCTACCTATGATGATATGTTATAGAATAAATGTTACATACCACATGAGGGTATGTGGCATAATATTGATTTCTGGCTACTTTATAATGAAAAAAAGAAAGCTTGCCAAAGTTCAGAGAAACTAAATATAAATGTACGACTGTCACTTCCATATGAACACTAGGCCATTATATTCAAAGGTGGCCTCTGTAAGCTAATAGATTCTTTCTTATTTCCAGTTGAGCTACAGTCTTTATTCTCCGGCACTGTAATATTTATTTATACCTAGTAAGTTTGTAAATGCTAGGAATCTCTTTCTTTATATCATTTTGTGAGAACACAGCAGAGCTGAGAAGGAACAGCTATTGGTGTGTGGCTTCCAATCTTTTGTGTGTGTGTGTGTGTGTGTGTGTGTAACCCAAGAGATTTTCACCAAGATGAATATGAAATATCGTAGAGGTAAATTTGTCTTCACCACATTCAGGGTAAATATCACCTTTTTGTTTCTCTCAGCATTGGAAGTCATTCAGCTGCAATGTAGTAAAACTTTTATCCAAAGACCTTTCCTGTCACCGAAAACTAAATTCTAGAACATTAGGTAAGAAGTGCAAAGAAGAGAGCTAACATTTGCAACAGTACTTGGTTAAAACTCATACATTCCCAGTCACTCGTGTGTCTCTGGCCCACACAATTCCAAGATTTTCCCAGTAGTAATGTGCAGGAAAAGTATTGATCATACTCAACATCATGACAGCCATTTAAGGAATAACCGATATAGGGGTAGGAAGTCCTTAACTTGTCAACCTGTAGAGCTTGGCCAACACATCTTCCCCGAGGGCTGTGGTGGATAGGACGAGGCCATGCATAGCTCCACTCACAGAGCTCCTCAAAGGTGCTATATTGTGAGATTTAAAATGTGAACATCGGAAAAACAAATGTAGGCCCCCTCTCCCACCGTCTCCTGACAAGTGGGCCCCCATGGTGTCCAAAGCAAGCCACTTTTCTGCTTTAGAGAAAGAGGACTCCTTTCATTCTTAGAGGCCATACGGACTGCTGAGTTTTGGGGGCAACTATATTCATGGAATTTGGGTGGTGTATGGTACGACATATGAGTACAAATGAAATCGGGGTCATGTGGCAAAACAGACTTTGCTGTAGTAGCAACATCATGGACTGACTAAGGAAAGAAATCCTGGAGGAGTTTGCAACTGTTTGGTTAAGTGACTGTGCTGTGCTTTAATACAGCAGTACCTCAGTTCCCAACTGAATTCCTTCCACAATGGTGGGGCAGCTGCTGCAGTCCAGTGCATTGCCTCATGTGGAGTTTGAGAACAGAAGCAAAATTTTGCTGAATGCTTCTGTTTGTGAACCGAATTGTTTGCAAACAGAAGTGCGGTGAGCTGAAGCAGTGTATGACTGTACTCCTTGGCCCCCCAGGAGGAAGTGCTGGGGGTTTGTTTGGGTCATGGGTGTGGCGCTCGTGGATAGATCATTGCCCTTCATTTAGGAATCAGCTTAGTCTTCTGAGTTAGATCCTTTGCTGTCCTTCACCTGAGCCTGCTTTCTTTCCACTTTCCATCGTGACGTGAAGCAGGTGGACGCTCCCAGCAGAAGACCACATTGGTGCTGAGCAGCTCAGCTCTGGCTCCAAAACTGTAGCCAAAATGAACTTTATAAAAATAAATTACCCAAACTCATATATTCTCTTATAGCAACAGAAAGCAGATTAAAACAACTTCAGCATCTATTACATGTCTGTAAGGTAAAATGAAAAAGTCTTCCTCAAAAAAAGACCCCACATCTGAATTCTTACTAATAAAAGTCACAGACGTTTTAGTAAGGTACACAGCAAATGAATGGGAGCTGGAGGATGAGGATAGCACAAGGAAATCAATTAACGGGAAGTAATACTAATGAAATAATTTTTGCAACTCTAGGGAAGAGAGTATAGTATTCAGGGGATAGTGGCAGCTGGTAAGTAGAATCAGATTCTAATTTATTGACAAATCATTTCTCATTAGATTCATTTTCATTATGTGTAAAATACAGAACTTAGTTACTACACTGTATTTCTCAACTTTCTGAGAGAAAAGGAAATATAGTGAGATATGTAGAAATATAGAAATTTTAAAAAAATCAACTCTTAGCCTAGACTTTTTAGTATTAAATTTAAAAAAACAAAAATAAAACTAGATCTGGGGTATTAGTTTTGCTTTTCATTGATTTCTGTGCCCTGTACTTGGACCAGAGAGTGTGGAACAGGCTATTTAATTGAGAGTGAAAGCTTAAAAAAAATTCCAGAGGAGAAAATGACAGGAAAACAATAGACTGCTGTAATTATAAAAACTTTATTTCACTCTTACATTAATTAAATCTTTAGACACACCATGTCATGAACTGGCAATCTAGAAAGAGGACACGGGGATAAAACTGCAAGCTGCAAATGTGACACGGAGCATGGAACAAGACCACATTTAGAAAGGTTCACTTGAGCATCTCAGGACAATGCACACGACAGGAATCTAGTATTGATTTCTTCAGACTGGCTATGTTCAGAACCCAAAGCTTGTGCATGTAAACATCAAAAGAAACATTTTATCACCTTGACAGTTTACAGTTTGCTAAAATTTGACCCTGAAAGCATAAACGTTGCCATCTTGTTTCCTCTGCCAGTGCTTGACCACAGGCTGAAAAGATTGATTCCTTGAAAATATAAAGGATGTTTAAAGGCTATGTTTACCATTGTGAGAGCCGTCAGCAAGACCTTTCAGTGTGTGCATTTCTCAGAGGTGACCACCCAACCATCGTGTACCTACTGAAATTCTGAAAAACTATGTATTGTTCAGGAACACGTTTGAATTTGGTCCTCTATTAAAAGACAATTGCCAAGGTGTTTTACATATTTTTAAATTCATAAGCATGTACACGAAAGAATCACTATAAAGAACGTTGCTTCCTGGTTTATGAATAAAAAGTTTATCCTCTACTTACACTAAAACATACAAAAAATAATCTACAAAAATCGTTTACAATTGATTTTAGCTAAAGAAAAAACTTCCTTCAGAAACAAAAATGACTGTGTGGTATAGTATTTTAGCCATCAAAAAGGAATGTAAGTAACCAATAAATATAATGTGCTTTCTCCATATAGACATATTTACACTTGAGTCTTTGGCTTATGTTATTGTCTAAAAAAAGAACTTTTAATGATCCAGCCATCACTGCACATTAAACGAAAATAAGCCAGTTATATATATTTATATATTTATATAGAGATCTGCTACACTTGGAACATATAAAAAATGAAGTTGACTATGAATTTGCACAGCTTTTCTTTTCTTCTTCCTTTCAAGAGTCAACAGCTTTCATTTTAAACAGTGAGAAAACTGCCACAGAGAAAAAATGAGCCCATGCAAGGTGTGGTGGCTGCTCTACTCAAACCAGGAGAGAAAAGGCTGCGGATTCACTGAACAAAACACTGCAGGTTCCCACTTGAATCTGGATCTCATTAAATATAATTTGTGTGGCACTAAATGTTGGTGCTTTCATACAGTCATAGAAACAAATCAAGTCCTTTTTATTAAGATACACGATTTCATAAGAAAAATACTTTCACCTCTCAAATGTAAAAGCTTCCCACCCCCCACATTAAAATCTTTCTGCACAGGTGTGACAGGGACATCTGCTGCTGGCTGAACAGATGAACTGGGGTCTGGGTGACTGTGCTGTGACAAGCCTCACCCAGCTAAGACGACTCCAGGTATTCCAATGCTACATCATAGCAGAAACGGTACTGCTCCTGCGCAACAGGGAAACAGAAAGGTTGGGAGAAGTTAAGAAACAGTTTGTGGTGAGTCACTGACACACTTTGATTATTCGAGACTTGCAAATTATTTTTTTTTCTACATGTAAGATGAACACCTGGCCATACACACTTTGCACTCATATCTAGTGATGGGTGTTCAAGAAAAAGACATTTCATCTTTGCCCCTTATTTTCTGTCTAATTGTTTTAAATTTCTAGAATTTTTATATGATTTTTCAGCTCATTATTGCAGAGAAGTTTCCAGGCCTGGAAAAACATAGGGAATTACAAAAAGAGCTATAATTCTATTACCAGAAGCAACTGTTGAAATATTACCTTAGTTTATTTGCTTCAGCTTTTACAAGACATGCTTGGCTAAAATAATAATTAGAAGACATATAATTCCATACTTCACAATATAATTTTGTATTTTATTTTCTTTTGTGTAACATTATCATGAATCTTTTTTCATGTTTTCAGTATGCTTTTATTTTCTCTCAGTTTTATATTGCTAAAAAGAATGTGTACGGATACATCTTTCCACATCTCTAACTGCTTCCTTAGGAGAATAAATAAATAAATAAATGATTAAATAAACAATTGCACTTTGCAATTTTAAGTATTTATAGTTGGTCATTTGTAGTTTGTCAGAGTAGAACTTCTGCAAATTTTACAAGAATGGTGAGTGACATTTTGTTTTGAGCCTATTTATACCTAAAATTTCATTCCTGCCGCTTTTCTTTAATGAAAACAACTTGGTAAGCAATACATTTATTGCTTTAAAGTTGACTTTCTTTGAAGTCCATCCATAGCCTTGCTACACTATCAAGAATTTAGGAAAAATTCAGAGCCCATATCATGAATGATGTCTTATAACAAGTTATTCATTAAAAAGGTCCCAAAGGAGTCCAAGAGCCTAAAAATCAGGATGAATTGGAAAGTAACTAAGATATCTAAAATGTAATTATTTCTAAGTATATTTAGAAATTCAGATGTCTCTAATAGTAACCTCAGGTAATAAAATTTTTCCCCAAACTTACCATTCTTAACCTAATTACCAAAGTAAATATGATTTAAATTAGCCTTCCACTGTGCCAAAAGAATCAAAAAGGACTTGGAAGCAGTTACATTATGTTTTTTTCAGATAGTTTCTGTGGGTTTTGTTTACACTCAACATTTCTTTACCAAACTCAACTGGGCTAAACCCCACAAACACTAATTGTTAACTTTGATTAAACAGGACATTTAGTCAGGATTCATGGGATAAGAATGTGAAGGAAAACAGTAATTTACTGCATAGTTGTACAATGACTCAGTTTAACTACAGAATTTTAATTTAAAGAAAAGTCACACTATCAAACTTCAATTGGAAAGAAAAAGTTGGATTCAGAAGCCAAGAGTAGCCCCTTCCTCCAACATGATTGCAGGGGATAGAGGCAGAGTTTACATTTTACAAATCTCAAAACTATAGCGTTTAAAGGTGTAATTTCTACCCAATTTTTCTTGTAAAGAGGTCAGAAAATTCTACCTCAAAAATAAAAAACATCCCTCAAATCCATAGGGTCTCCACCTCAGGTGCCAGTTCCCAGTGAAAACCAGCATCATCTTGTCCCAAGTGGAGCAGAGTAGGCGTGAGAGGACCTGGCAAAGGGTAGAAGTCTGCTAACACTTGTGAAAATGAAACAGCATTAACCTAGCTCTTCTGATTTTTGTCTCAGGAAGCAATGCACCTCTGGTGTGAACAATCCAGGAGCAGGAAGTGGTGAAAATACTTTAAAAGTTTATTGAATTGCTCATTTTAGTTATTTGATCATCTCGATAAATGTAGGGCAGGCAACAATGATGCCTTGGTTTTTCTGGTTTGCTTTTTTGTGAGTATAAACTACACAGCTGCTCCTACCCTGGTCTCATCCTGCAAATTTGCATAACCCACAGACATCTCTCTTCAGAAGTAAAATGTGTTAGAGAGGCAGTGACTTTCTTTCTTACTCTGCATACAGCTTTGCCCAGAGGAAACGCTGCACATACCTACCTACCAGATCTTATTCTGGAAGTTGTATTCTGATTTTATGAACACAGGCGAATTCATGTAACATCATATGACTTGTACTCGGTAGTTGGTAAAAGCTGAATATTGCCAGCAGTGATAGTTTAATCATTTATAATTTGATTGGAAAACAAAGAATCAAGGACAATGACAAAAATAAAATGCAGTTCCCCTTTAAAAACAATGTCTAAACTGGGCATGGCAGTACATGCCTGTAATCCCTGTAACTTCGGAATCTGAGGCAGAAAGGTCATGAATTTGAAGCTAGGCTGGGCTACATAGTGAGTTCAAGGTCAGCCTGTATTATGTGGTGAGATCCTATCTCAAAGGAAAAAAAGGAAGTTTAAGGTGCTGAGGTAACCTGTGTACAGGACCACAGAAAAAATATTTTAACAGTTAACTTATTACACCTTCCGAAAGAAAAATAAGTAAAGAGTACAGTCTAGATAGGATTTTAAAGAACTATTTATCAAAATTTACAAGTATTTATTGACTATAATAGGAAGAAAATCTATATATTCCCCATATTTAGTGAAAACATTTTTCTTCATAATTTACAGTGTTTGTGATATGCAATGAATTTATGTGGATGGAGACAGGAGGTTACTCCACAATTTATCAATTAGGCAGGAAAGTCCTCATGATTCCTTTGCACAGCCCATTCCCTGGGCATGAATGAGGTCAAATCAATGTGTAGATGAGCGACCAACTCATCTCTACCTTCCCTCTCAGGCTAAAGTTCTGTCACTCACCGGGGCCTCCACCATGTTTGGCTTGCTGTTCCGCAACGTCTTTACAGCATGGAAAACATCAACTACATTCTGTCGTTTCACCATTTCAACAACAATGCCAATGGCACAGAACATGCCACTCCGCCCACCACCATTTCTGAAAGCAAAAGAAAGCAAAGATATTTCAGCAGTTCAGGGAGGCCATATCGCACCATCACAGGTGTCTGAAGAACAAAAACACTATCTTTTTTATTTTTCTTCATGTGCGTGTTAATTTTGCTTTTTATGTGTGAATATATTTCTACAGGGCACAAAATAAGAAAAAAGGAGGAGGTTAGTTTATAGTAGTTTATACTACTGTAAGGCATAGGCATAGATAGGCTTAGATTCCTGCAGCCTGGAAAACTAAGATTCCAATATACTTGAAGAGACGAAGTGCATAGTCATGTCCAAAAGAGTTTAAATTATACAATAATTACTGTTATGGTTTGTGTCTGTGTGTCCCCCCAAAGCCTCATGCAGTCATGGGGCAGGCTTTTAGAGTTTGACGGATTATGGGTATGAGAGCTACACCCGCCCTGGGGTGGATGGTTTACATATGTAAGGGAGAGGAAGAGGCTGCTTGCGGCCATCCCTCCCTTTTGTGTTTTTGTTGTTGCTTTTGCTGTGTTCTGCTGCCATGAGCTGTAGCCCTCTGCCATGTGCCACTCTGCCTTATAACCTGCCAAGGATGGGCTAAAACCTCCACAAACTGTAAGCAAAATAAACCTTTCCTTCCTTAATTTTGGGCATCAAGTATTTTGTCCCAGCAACGAGAGAAAAGTAACCAAGACAATTATACAACAATATGTAGTACAACCATTAAACTTAGTGGTTCACTATACATGAGACAGGTGTTCCATTTGAAAATAATACTTAGGAGAGGTGTGCAAAGGTTGAGTCCAAAGCTAATAAGCAAAGAGCCCCAGCCCAGGGCCACGCCCGCTTACTCACAGGCAGTGGATGATCGTCCGGCCTTCCCCTTCCTCACACTCCTCTTGCCATTTCTCCACTTGCAGTATCAGTTTCAAAAATGACCTTTTGGAGCCCGGCACTTCTCGATGAGAAGCCCACCCTAGGTACTGAAACTGCTGCACCATCAGATAACCTTCCTGTGGCTGTGGAGGGAAGAGGACTTTTATTTGACTAAGCTGGGACTGGAACTTGGACTAAACAGTAAAAGGTACACGCAATTTACATTTTAAAATGAAATTTACATTGGTCTGAGTCTAGTTGATTTGAGTCCTAAGTATACATAAGCCAAGAGGAAAACTTTCCAAGTTCCTGCGATAAGAAACAGACCCACTGCCCTGTACCTGCTTCTCCCTCAGACCCCAAATCCAGCTACCAGTTCCTGTGACTATGCATCTTAATTTTCAAATTATCTTTTCTTTATTGCCACTGCCAATCAAAGTTAGGATAACTATGTCCAAATTGATCTCCGTGAATAAACATTGATCTTTTCCCAATCTATTCTGACTGTAAGCATCACGATTATTTCAAAAGGCAGACATAATCTTGTCATTCCCTGATTTAATGGCATCCAGAAGACTTTAGCGTAAAACTTAAATCTCTCCTATGAATTCAAAATCCTTTCGTGATCTGGCACCAACTCCTTCCCCAAGCTTTTTTCATTCTGATACCATGCTTGGGTTCCAGATGCACTGCTCTCTTTTAATCCACTTGTCAAGTCACTCCTTGCATTGGAAACTGCAGAGACTGTAACATTTCTCTTTTGCCCTGAAAACTTCCTTGCTTGCCATTCTCAGTCCAAGCAGAGTGATCAACTTGACCCAGATTTTCCATTTTTGCTTTTGCCCTGAAATTCATGTGCCCTGGGAAGCTGTCTCTGTTCGGCAAACCAACATGGCTGGTTACCTCACCCCTAACTAAGACCTACTGATTCTTCCAGTTTTGGTTTAGATGCCATTCTCTTAGAGAAGTCCTCTCTGGTCATGAAGCTATGCCTGATTATCCATTAAATAATCTGTATTCTGTGCTTTTTCTTTGTCATGTGTATGTCAACCATATTAGTCAATAAATGATTATACAATCAATCCTTTAATAATTATCTTCTTTGAGGAAATATACATTCCTTCATGATAAAAATCTTTTTCTCTCTATACTTTGTATCACAAGAACCTTGTGCAACACTTTCTAAATAGTGGAATTGTTGAAAGGACTAAAAATCTTAAATCCACCATAGAAAAATATAAGGGGGATTATGCAATATATTGAGTAAGCCATAACATGAGATCTTAAATTGTACATAGCAATGGCTTATGCATCTTTTGGTAAGGACACAGTCCTACTATAATATTCAACTTGTCACTTATATATCCTAAATATTTGATAAAGTGAATGATACTTTATCATTGTGTATTTGTACACAAATAAATACACAAACAAATACACAAATACACATGATAAAAAATGTAACACAGATTTCTGATCATGTTCCTAGAATATTTTCCCTTTAAATAGCCTCAATTCACAGATGAGATTTACTTTCTTAGTTCAGCAGCTATGGTATCTTAGCTAAAATATTACTTAGAACCATAATGTAACAGATGTGCAGACATAATGAGATTCCATTTAAATTAACATCTAAGATATGCATGAATATTATGACATGATTGAAGTTATCCTTTTTTCTCCACTGAAATGAGCAATAGAATTGGATATGATTTTATCCCCTGCTCATAGTTACATACATATAGACTAATTAACAAGACATACATATAGTCATTTTAATAGGAGAAGCTCTGACACAGGACAATCCCACACACTTAAAATAATGTATGTACACAGAGCTGCCGCTTTATAAAACAAATCACTTTTCCTTATTAAAAAGCACAATTCCATGGAGATTACTAATGTTTTCTTTTCAAGTTCCCCTCTGGCTGGTTACATAATCTAAATAGTTTTCATTGGTAAGTTTTTTTTGGAAGGCAAGACCCTTAAACTTGCTGTCATTTTGTGCAATGCACATGAATAGTCAGGAAAACAGACACCAGAGGGACACAGTTGGTACTTAGCTGCAGGGAAAATACAGAGAGAGAGCAACACGGGTTCTCTCCTTAAGTCTAGGCAGAGCCAGATGCTGAAACTCTTAGACAGATGAGACCATGGGTCAGAGGAGAATCTGCAATGGCTGGGATTTACCTTTGTCTCCAGGCTGGATTTTTCTCTTGTACACAGGACATGGAACTCTCTTGTAATAACTGATCTGACATCTCGCTTCCTCCTAGGGTAAAGCTTCTCTGTCACCATTATTACTATGTTCTTATCTTTCATTTGCACGCCTCTTCAGGGCTGGATGTCAATATTAATAAGACACGCAGTCATTTCCACCTAAGTGCACTTATGCTCAGGGATTGGGCCCAGACTATTGAGCCAGATGGATTTACTGCACCTGACTCTGGACTTCTAGATCGAATTCCTGAGTCTTAGAACTGACCAGAAAATGTAGCTTTCAGCATTTCTAACTTCCTGTATTTGAAATGCATTTTTGTACTACAGAATAAGATGATTACTATCTTTGGGATGGATTACACAGTGTTTATTAATTCTTCTCTCCTTGCTGTCTGATGAAATTATATACCACTGCGATGATGGTCTGTGTCCTGAAGCACCTCAGAATCACCCAATAAAGACTTACTCTGGTTAGGTTGCATATCCTAAAAATCCGGTTGATGACATCACAATCCATTGAACATGACATGCATTCCACTTGGATGGGGCCATAGCGCAGCATTCCTTCTTCTGGCCAGTATTGAGGGCAGCCCTGAAAGACGAATGTTTTGAAAGACAAGAGATGATCATTTTTCTCTAATTTAGGTACTAGAAAGCAGAAACTAACATTTCATTGTTATTTTATTAAGTTGTATACAAATGCACAGAAGCATCCCATGAGTATTAACCTGGGACAAGTCGACTTCATTTAACATCACGATGGAGGTACAGCCATAATCGTACACTAATCTCCAGAAGTCTTTCACAGTGTTTGGCAGCGGGTATTGTGTGACGATGAAAGCGGCTGGTTGCCTATAGCTCTGTGAAGAAATGAGATAGACGGAGAAGCATAAGAACTTAAAACGCACGATTAGTTGTTAAAATAGATTCTATACACTTTGATGGAGGACCAGGAAGACGGGGGAGCTTCACATGCAGATGGAGATGGAACCGGGGCACTGGCAGGCCGTGCTGTCATGGAGGTGAGTCACAGTGAGGAGTGAGTCAGTCTGCCGGGAAGACAGCGGTGTCCCCAAGTAAAGATTTGAATTCTCACTTCACTGAGAAGCATATATAGGGAAAAGTCAAAAGAAGAAGCTAAGGAACTTCTTGAGGGTAAGATCCTCCAAGAGTTACTGTTGGGCTATTTCAGTTTCACAGAGGTGATGAGTTCTGAAAGGCTGAAGCAAAGTGAGTAAAAGTCCCTGGTACATCTGTCACTCAATGGTGTGTGCGTGTGTGTGTGTGTATGTGTGTGCGCGCGCACACACACGCGCGCGCGAGTACGACACTTCTGAGAGAAGCGTAAGTACACCAGGCTCTCCTGCTTTTATATAATGCGGGTGTTATCTATGCATTTTGTAGTAGGCAATTCACTTTCCATGGTTCCTTGGGCATTTCTCATGCACACCAAGGATTAGAAGGACAGTTTTAATTATTTAAAATTCTCAAGTGCTCCAGAGTCAATGCACAGCACAGCTGGCCCCACATAAAGGAGTGATTCTACCTTGTTTATCAAGTGACCCTTGACTAGGTCACAGTACATTATCTTTTTCCACAGAAGAGGGTAGCGATGTTTATCTGCCCTGGGCATTCTGTCATTCCGCAGATGCATAATGTACACTAAAATCTAATTATAGTTTTCTAAAAATAATTGAAGCCAATGGCAAGAGTCTGGGCACAGGAAGGATGGAGCTTTTCATTTGCATGTGCCTTGAGATTATTCACCAGAAGTACAAAAATGAGCAAAGTTGCTGGTTAAAGGGAATGTTAGCAGTAGAATGTGGGAGTTTTTAAATTTCTACTCCATACCAAGCTACTAATTTGTGGAGGATGATGTCTGACTTCTAATTTCTGCTTTCTCTGGTTGCATACGTGAAAGAGCAAAAGCCAGAAATGAAAGGCGACGAACTGCTTGAAAGGGTTCTGAGACCGATAGAGTTCTTGCTCCTTCCCAGTGTAAGATGTCCAAAGACATAATTTAACATTCTCTTTGTATGCTGTTCTGTTTATGGGTTACTAACACACAGAGGATTCTGGAAGCACCCATAGCTGATGAAAATTGGAATGGTGCAAGATAGTCCCTTCCAATGATGAATATATTGGCACAGCTGCCCTAGTTACTTTTAAATACTCTCTGTTAACTCATAGCAAATAAAATAAGTTAGCTGCAAATTATTGAACTGTACTATGGCACAGATATAAATTTCCCAAATTAACATGACTTTGGTAGGGCATAGCCTCCAATGCTCTTTAAAATGAATTGCCAGTGATATTCAAAATAAGTAAGGAATGACTTTTTCTGTAAATAATTTAGATGAAAAAATATAACCTGCAGTATCCCGTACAAATACAATTGGCAATTACCTTTCAAACTAGAAGCAAAGTTACAAAATTATTGTTCCTAAGAATTTCTGTAGGGGAAATCTAAAATTGCTCTCCAAAATTATATATGTGGTAGTACTTCAGTAAATTTTCTGCTTTTCCCTTCTAGCTCACTTTTAATTTCCTAGAACAGAAAGCCAGCCAGTGTGGAGTTGCATTATTTGAATTGCACGGCACTGTGCTCTAACAGAGAAGGCAGTCTCTTACATCCATAAGCGCAGCATTGATGTAGTTACTGCTCTCCCCATCAATCGTAATTAAAAAAGGCAGACATCTGTCAGGTGGCAGCATGTCCATGAAACGGTTCTTGTCATGGTTCCTTGGCAGGCAGGCTATACTGCAGTCTTCGGCTTGCAGTCGAGGGGTGACTGAATTCAGGGTCTACAAAGAAAAAGGAACCCAAGTTAAAAGACAGTGATGCATTTAATAACGCAACAAGGACACATCAAATATTTAGGGGGCCAATGAGCAAGTGAAGGATTTGTTTGAGACAGTGGCACTTACCCCCATGCCAAGCTGATAGACTTTTTTTAGTTAAAGCTAACGAGGCCTGAGACATGACAGAGAAACAAGAAAACATTGTGTAATGTGCCTCTTCTTGAAAGGGGAAGCTAACCAAGCCAGGTACCCAGAAACGGCATTGCTTAACCAAAGAAAATATCACCAATGTGGTCCATGATGACAATGGCCTGCAATGTTGGATACTTTATCATTTATAATCACATTTTCGCATATGATAAATGAAACTATACCAGGGAGCAATGGGCAGAGGATTAGAATCGAAGTATTACTTCCCTAGCACTAACCTTGACTTCACCGTTACCCACTTTAAGAAATTCTTTTTTAAAGGCAACAAACATATTTGGCACTATTTAGAGACAAAGTTTAGTACAAATTTCAGCTATTATTATTAATGTGCTTGATCTCACAGAAGGTCAAAATTCACAAGGCTACATTTTAAAAAAATTATAAATATACACAAATGATCACCACATTTGACTTTTGTAATACATTTTCTTCATACTCTTCTCTGAGTATGAACTCATTTGCCCTTCAGGATATAGCAGATATGAGCTCATTAATACAAAAGTGACTCCATAATATGTATAATGAGAGAGACAGATATTATATTATACTTGAAATAGGGTCAAAGGGTACAAATTTAACACAAAAGACCTTTCTTAAAAGAATTATTAATGCCCAGAATGAACTGTGATGTCATAAAAAAAAAACCAAAAAAACCTTAGAAATCGTCACCTGGAATTCATCTTTGAGATGTGAAGAGTTAGTCTGGGAATCTATTCTGATCATATCAAAATAGGCAGCTTTAAATTCGCAGACAGGTATGGCAGTTTCTCCACATAAGCATGCTTCTAAAATGGCATCATGAATAAAAATGTACTGCTCCTATTAAAGAAGGAAAAAAGTTGATACTATTTCAATACAACTTTTCTGTTGAAGGTAGACGACATAGAAAATCTTATCTATGTGCAGCTGTTCATAAAAATCCCCCAAGTTTCCTATATGACTTGTGCTGATTTTGATTATATATGAAAACTACTGTTTTTGGAAGGCAAAAAAAAAAAAAAAAAAAGGAAAAGAAAAGAAATAGTTCAGTAGCGGTAAATCAGCGTACTTCTGTCTGGACCATATTGATTCTCCGGGATCGTAAGGCTTTGACACAGTTGTAGATGTCAACCACACCCTCTCTTTCTGCCATGTCCAGCATGATATCAATCACAATGTAACAGCCAGTTCTTCCAGCACCAGCACTGTGGAAAACATTAAATTGCAAGAATGTAAGAAATGTTTGTTTGTGGAAGCTTCAATATCTGTTCCACTTTCAGATACACACAATCAAACTGACCTGACAAAACACATAATTTGTACGTGCTGTGTAGGATCTGATTAATTCACCAATAGCTTCACGTGGAGTATGAATTAAAGATGGGAACAAGAGCCACAAATTATTCCCCAACTCAAAATAGTGTATCTATGTCATTCAGGTTCCACACTGCTCTTCCAGTCTTTAGTTTACATACATTTAGTATGAAGCTTGTAAACTCATGGCGTGGAACAAGCAGTGCATTCACACGCTAAAGCTCTTATGGTTGATGCACTGTGTCAACTTGAGAAATTTAGAAGGTTAACCATGGGACTCCTTGTATTGTATCTTGGCTATCAGCCCATGCCCACACCATCTCTGTGACTCTCACATTGACACAATGTATCAATCATAACAAAAGCCTAACTCCAACCTGAAAAATTTTCACAATCAGTGCTTACTTTGGCAGCACATATACTAAACGTTTTCACAATCTTCTCATTATGGGTCCTTGGACAGTGATGCCAGAACGGCCCCTCATGGCCTCAGGGGCTCTGAGGCAAACACCAAGATAAAAGAACACTCATTCCAAAGCTTTTAAATGAGACAACAAGGGGTCACAGTTCACAGGACATGCTAACAGGTGGGAAGGTGGGAAAGGAGAGGATGGCTAGCTATCAAAGAGGAGCAGCTTGACTGCAGAAAGAGCATTGGCATCAAGATCTGCAGGGAAAATCAAAACAAAATGGTAATGCAGAAGATGGTTCCCAGCAGGACCCAGCAATAGCCACTATCTTAGTGTATTTTATTCAAAAACTAAATCATAGTATTCTTTATTATTTGACCCATTGGAAATGCTCCTCCAATTTCATATGTAACAGTTAATGGAAAAGAAATCAAGATGAAGAGTTTTTGTTTTGTTTTGGTGAGGCACAGAATTCATTGTGTAGTCAGCTTCTTCCTTTCCATAAATCCAGAGATGTTTGAGTTTAAGTAGAAATTGACATTTGTTTCAAGAGGGTGTCTGGGAATCCCAGAGCACTTATAAAGCAAGTAATTCTTAAGAAAGTAAACCTCTGTGATAAATCAAGAAGTTCCTGAATTGAAAACCCTTTTATCTCATTTTCTAGAGGCTTAGATGACCCAATAGCTATTTCTTTGTGATTGAGATTTGGTCACTTCTCTTAAAACGCTCTGTTCTTTTAGGAATTTCTGCAAGAGATATTGTGTCTCTCTTTCTTTCTTTTCTCCCCTCCCATCTTCTCGATCCTTCTTCCCAGGGCTTGAGACAGGGCAGCAATTGAAGCGTGCATCAGATTTCTTGAGCAGAAAGATTTTTTCCTTAGGAGTGCACAGTATCTGATCCTATGGGATGCCTTATCTGTTCCAATCGCCATTGTTTTTACTTCCTTTTATCCAAGACCATTTAAATCCTGAAAAGGTGTATTGGGGGAGGGGGCGAAGTGCTTAGGAACAACCTATTATGTAGCGTGGAGGGGACATTTGAGAATGCATACAGCATTTAGAAAAGCTTTTCAGATTCAGAACTTATTTTTCTGGTCACATCTTAAAATGAGCCCATGTAATTTGCTTTTAGTGTCTCACAGTGCTTGTTTTAAGAGAAATTTCTAATCAGAAGAAGTGTGGATATAATGTTCGCGTCTCTTGGCATGTATTCACTGTATTTCACTGATGTACTTTTCAAGGTCCTCTGATGGATGATGTGTTGAAAAAAAAATGTAAAGTAGCTGTTTTGCAGTGCAAATTCTTGCAATTTAGGCCATTTAGCAACTCTGTATGTCTCATATTTAGCTTTAAAAGCTGGGATTCTAGGGAGAATTTACTAGATTGGCAAGAAACCTCTGTTTTAACCTATCATTCCATACAATATGGGATTTGCAAAAGTGATTTAAAAACGCCCCAAAACGCAGATGTTGTCACTAAAAGGCAGAGTTTTCTACACTTGTAATTGTGGATGGCACCACATACACTGGGAAGAATGTATGTATTTCTTAAATTTCTGTTTTATATCCTACTTAAAGCTAACTTTCATTGCTGTTTTATATTCCCTGTAACACACAAGAGCTACAACTTTGTAGGCACATGTTGGTTTTTGTGCAAAGCTTGTTTTTGACTCTCTTTTAAAAAAAAAACCCTGATTGCCAGGCATGGTGATGAATGCCTGTAATCCTAGCACTCGGGAGGCTGAGGCAGAAAGATTGCCTTAAGTTCAAGGCCAGCCTGAACTACATAGGGAGAGCCTGTCTCAAAAAACAAAACGAGCAAACAAGACCCCAGAAAGCTGACTGCATACAGGCAATGGTGTTTGGACCACCCTCACCTGCAGTGCACGACGATAGGGCCTGCGCTGGGAGGGTTGGATAACTTGACTCTCCGGATGAAGGAAAGAAGGCCAGTGGCATGGTACGGCACCCCGTGGTCCGGCCAGCCCGTGAAGTGGAACTGCTTCACTTCACGGATTTCGTTGTATCCCCTCTGTACAAAGATGGAAACAAGTGCTTTCAAAAGGACAAAGTAAACCCATTTAATGTAACGATGGGTACTAAATCAGACCATCAGCGCTAACTATTACAATTTACCAAAGATCAGATTTTTTTTTTAAAAGGATGCTAGCTTAACATCGCCTAGATGCTTCTTTTTGTTGTCCCACAATTGCCACCAAAGAGAGAAAATTAGAAGTTCTGTAAGTCTGTAAATTCTATCAGTCTGGGTAAATTTTATTTACCTGACAGCTTGCTTGTTTGTTACTGGGCAGGATAACACATAAAAGTATTAAGGGGGAAAGGAGGAAATACAAGAGCCTAAATGCTGCCCGGTTGACCCAAGGCGTCGTGCTCACCGCTGTTCTATGAACAAAGACTGCCAGCTTCTCACCGCACCGAGAGATCTCAATGCCTTGCTTATCCATGTTGAAAATGGCTTTGCAGCGCGGCACAGAGAGATTTTCCAGGACGCTGGTACTCTAGATTGGTTTGTGAAAATGTACAGACAGCTAACCTGTACGCTGGGTAAACTGATTCTCTTAGCTCTGGGAAACAGTTCAGTGCATGAGGATTATTCATAGTTAACAAAAGTATAAAATGAAAGAAATGAAGCATTCGCTCTTGTGCATCTACCCTATCAGGTTCATCTGAAAGGACCTTATAAATGTGCAGCGCAAAGCTTTCCTTCTCCTTCTCGTGAAAAGAAGTCTGGAGAATGGGGTCGCACAGCGTGCAGAGCATAAGGGAAATCCTGAAAAATTTATTTTTAAGAGTGCACATTTGTGGCAAAAGAAAAACAAATCCACTCTAAACCCCGTAGTTGTAGCTCCACTGGGGACTACGCCTTCCATCAGAAAAGGCAAAGACGTTACATGAAATAAATAAACCACACAGAGCAAAGACAAATTATTGTAGTCATATAAATCAATATCCCCACACGCTTGCAAGACACTGATCCTGTGTTACCATTCGCTCAGTTCTAGTTCCGAGTGCATAATACGTGGCCAAAGCAGGGCTCGACAAACAATTGTAATCATCACAGGACAAACATACAAAGTCACACTGATGGGGGCTGGGGATTTAGTTCAGCGGCAAAGCGCCTGCCTGGCAAGCGCAAGGTCGTGAGTTCAGTTCCCGGTACGGGAGAAAAACCAAAAAAAACCACCAAAAACCAAAAAAAAAAAACCCCAAAATCACACTGATGGAAAAAACACCTTTCTTGCTGACTTCTCAAGTTAGTTCTAGGGAGGAAAACTCCTAGGTATTCTCAGGTCTAATTTTAGATAATCGTTTTACCTCCTTAGAAACATGGTGACCAGAGTGCTTGGACAGCCCTGACTTCCTTCTTTGTGTCACATGCATAAGACTTGCTTTTCTAAGTCATTTTTAAAAAATCTGATGGTAAATGTTCTATCATTCTTTTCACTTAAAATTTCCTGAGTGCTAACAAAATGTGGTTCCCTCCTCCCAATAAAATAACTGTTTTTCAGCTCTGAATAGTAAACAAAAATTAAAAATAAAAATTCCATGATATTTCAATCAGAATTGTATTAAATCCATATAGTGTTATTAATATCAAGTCATATGTCCTGTCATATGTTTTGTTTTATAAAACTAATCCTGTCATATGTTTTGCTTTATTCAACTAATACTTGTGGCTTGTAAAATACAATCAAATTTTGTACTATTTATTATTCTGAAATAATTTTAATGTCTCTTTTTGTTTATTGCTGATATAAGGAAAAGGTATGATTTAAGAATATTTATGTTGAATTAGTCATTTAAATGAATGTGGACTAGTTTCATTATTTAAAATATTATATCTAGTTTTCTTGGTATGAAATACTTTCATCTTAAAATAACTGTCTTTTGCAATTGTTATGGTGTGTTCCTCTTGCTGAAGTCATTTGTTAAAATTTCCAAATAATGTTGAATACTAGTGAGAATGACTTTCGTTTTTTCTAATGATAGTAGGAATAAGCGCTTTTTTTTTTTTTTTTTTTTTTTTTAGGAATAAGAGCTTTTAAGTTGGTTTACTATAATAAACTATCATTGTTGAGTTGTCTTTATCAAGTTTAGGAAGTCCGTTTACTTTGCTAATTAAAGTATTACTACAGATGTCTTTGAAATAAAATTAATTACGTGAAGCTGTTAATAAAATCATATAATTTTGCTCCTTTAACATGGTAACATAATGAAATGTCCTGTTAGATTTCCCACCACAGCTGAAATATCTGTGGATTCTTAGAGAGAAAAACAGAACTGTGATAGATCATGTGATATTTCACTCAAAGTTGGATTAAAGCATTCAGTATTTTATTTTGAAAATTTCTTATGTGGAAATGAAATTGGTCCGCAGCATGTGCATGTGCCTGAGAAAGACAGAGGGACAGGGTGAGCCAGGCAGGGACAACGACTTATCGCAGGATGTGGTTCAGAGACAGCACCAGCCTGAGGGAGCTATCCAAATCTATCTTTGTGCATCTTATCAGCATTATGCTAGCTTTCCAAATATATTTTGTTGATTTTAATGATTTTCCATAGCTGAAATAGTTTGAATAACACAGGCATTGGCTATTATTTCAGAAGATAAAGGGACCTCACCTACAAAGTCATAGTACAATTTTAATGGTAAATTTAACACTCATTCTATTTTCTTCTACATATTTTCAGATTTCTAACTCTTTTTGCTCCACATTTTGGAAAGTATGATTTGCTAGGAAATGAGTGCCTCTACAGTGAAATCTAGGTCTAAGTTCATACTTAATAATTTTTTATAACTTTTCTACTCTAGTACATATAGCTGTAATTATATCTTTTTTATGTTTTTCAATATAATATACTTTACACAATATTATACCTTTCCATTGTATCATATTTAGAATCCACAATGAATTAATTACTTCATTGATCTTTGCAAGGATACAGTTTTAATTTATCTTTTCAAATTGTTGGTATTTCTCTTTTATATTTAATTTTCCTTGGTTATATTCCATTGATATTTGTAAAACTTTATAACTTTTCAAGATTTTTAATGGTCTTTCAAAAATAGAAACATTTTACAAACATAGGTTTTTCTTAAAGGATAACCTGAGGTAGATGTTCGTGTAAATTGCTGATCTATAAAATAGAATTTTAGTTTTGAGGTAATCATTCATTCAAGAATTATTAGGAAAAAGATGCCTAAGAGTTAATCTGTGACAGCACCGCACAGTGATTTGGTGGTGTACTCTACGGGATGACAGGACGCCCTCAACATTTTGTTAATGTACACAGCTTTCCTTTCTGGCTAAGTTCATAATTGCTTTTTATGGCACTGGTATGAATTTAAGAGAATGTGTATTTCCCATTCTCTGTATTTAATAATGAGAGATGGTTATTTAATAAATTTAGTTTAATGGTGCTGGTTTTTGAAATCTCTCTTACTGCTTATTTTGATTTGTGTAAGAAGTTTATACCCATATTCTGCAGTTGTGATATTTATAATTATGTGGCTCCATATAATGCTGGTTGTTATTTAATATTTTCTTTAATTTTTCATGTTGCTAAAATTACCAAGTGTCATTCATAAAGAATGATATTTAGCAATCATTTGCCTATATCCCGTTAACTATTTTGCTGTTATAAAATATTTACATTTATCTATAGCTGTCTGAAAATATAAACAGAGCCATTGTATTAAATAAATGTCCTTTCTTCAAGCTATAATGCTCTTTTTAATTATATATCACTCCTCAAAAATTACACACTATTTTTGTCTACTTTGGTGATTATCTGCTTAAAGCCAAGGGTTTAAAGCAATTTAGCCAACATCAGCAACACGTGAAAATCTTTCAGTACACACATTTGATGAGGATTATTCTTCTAACCATTTTGTTGCTGATTTGAAAGTACAAGACTGTACATCCACATAAGGTCATGCATCTTTGATAGGGATGTTAGCAACTGCCTTTCTTCAGGGATTCTAGTATTTTCTGTTTGTATTAAAACCATGAAGGACACTGATAGTCACAAGTTTCTTGTGTGTGTGCTTTTTAATATTTGTTTTACAAACCAGTTTACACTTCCATGTGCTTCAATCTATGAAGCCGTCTGGCAGTAATATATGGTTCTGCGCCTCAATTCTGTCTACTATATCACACTCTTGTTTGAGTCTTTTCCCTTAAAAATAAAAATCAGATTGTCTTACCCTCAGACTCAAAGCCCTCTCCTGTATCACAAGCTAAAATCATTAGAAGGGCTAAAAAGGCCCTACTTTCCTGGTTCTATGACCTCTCTGATGTCAGTTCACATTTCTTTCCATTTCTTCCTCATCTCTTGACCCCCGGCCTCTTGGGCTTTTCTCCTTGGGAGGGGGAAACTGCAACCACAAGGTCACTAGAATGACTCTGAAACAGTCTTCCCCAGCACAACTGGACACCACCCCTGATCCTTGGTCATGTTGTTTTCTTGACAAGTACTCCTTTGATCATCATTTCAAAAAGAGTGAAGCACTTCCCCTCCCAATTCAATAACATTTTCTATTTCAATTTCCAAATTTTTTTTTTTTTTTAACCACAGTACAGTTCTTTTGTGGTATATTTACTTATTTTATATTTACCGACTCTTTCCCCTCTATAGACAGATGATAACCTCCATGAAAGCAAGGATTTTAACATGTGTCCCAAGGTTAAGAAAACATGCTTGGCCCACAGGAATGCTGACAGAAATATTTGTGGATTGAATTTATTTCATATCATCAAAAGAAAACCTGGCAGGGATTTGAAGAGAAAGACAGTTTCAGTGAACGTGGTTGTAATAGAATTTTTAATACTTACCCTTTCTAGAGTGAATGTCCTTACTACATATTCAGCAAGTGGTTCCATTTCTACACAGGTTACTTTGAAGTCACCGTAAACTTCAGTATCATCAGGCCAATATTTGTAGCACTTAACCTTAATGACACAAAGAGTACATAGCTAGACCTGAACGCAAAATACTCATTAGCCAAGAGGATTTAATTCCAGTGGTTACTCTTTAGGAGACAACTACAACATAATCAGAAATACACATAAATAATAAATAATGCTACACAATAAATAGAAAAACTTTGTACATTCTCATAAAATGATACAAGACTAAAAATGCCAGTAGATCTTAGCACAGAATCAATGCTTATTGTATTATTCAGTGAGATCTTAAATATTTTCGTAGCCATTGAACGTTCAATAGCACTCAAGTGATTGCTGCACTTATAAAGGTTTTCTTTAATAAGCGACTGAATAATGCTCTTGTAAGTGCATTGTGCACTGCATCTCAACTCTGCTTGTGTTTATGATGAAAAAACACGTTCTTTTTCTTACCCGGCCCACTTCCACTAAATTTGTCACCATTACAATGCAGGCAGACTGTTCTTGCCACACCATTCTCCAGAAATCATAGACAGTCTCATGAACGGGACCTATGAAGAAATTAATTTGAATTTTGTAGTTAGTGAGAAGTGTACATAGGATAAACAGCAGAATAGATTAAATGAAAAAGACACTTAAAAAGCTAATACAGAATGTCACTAAGACTATTGAAGGTCGTCTTACATCTAGTCATACTGCAGCAAACCTTGTAAGCATAGACAAGGTTCTTAAAATTTCCTTCTATACTTCTCAAGTCATAAGACGATATCAGTAGTTTCTAGCGCAGTTGAACTTTTCACTAATTGAGTGGAGTGCATCTCTATTTTTTTTTTTTTTTTGGTACCAGGAATTGAACTCACAACCTCACCCTTGCCAGGCAGACGCTGTGCCACTGAGCTATATCCCTAGCCCCTTGGAGTGCATCTCTAAATGCATATGGAAAGCAGAACTCAAGGTACCATCAACCAAACAACATCTATTAGTAATTAAGTAAATGCCCATCATTTATCAACAGTGGATTTTCAGAAATTAGTGAAGAAGCATCCTTATATGTAAGAACACCTCCTAATACTATGGCATATATCATCCCCAAACTGGAAAAGCATGTGCAGGACCATCCTAGTACCATAAAACTAGAAGACTGCCTAAAATAATGGTTACTCTCTCTAAAGAGTATTCAGTTAAACTCAGTTACTCCAAAAACATGTCAAAACACTTAGAAAGGGTCTCTGTCAAAAGGGCAAAGATGGCTTTAGGTTCACTTTTCTGTTGTATACAACAGAGGTATGTTTCTCTTTTGATAGCCGGCAATCAATTTGGAGAGATAAGTGTAAACAATGTTGTTTTGTTTGGATACTTTCATTCCCTGGAGCACCACTGTAAGAAGATCCCCCTACTTCTTACTGTCCACAGTGAATAAACTTACTATATTCCTGCTAGGTCTTTTTTGTCTCAGTCTTGACTTGTCAGAGGATTACAGGGAAACAGTGTAATATCTCATTGTGACAGTGTTGGTCTTGGGAATTATTACACTCCAGGCTTAGCAACTCTGCCGGAGCACAGCCCCTTATACAAGGAGAGCCCTCACATCCATTTCCCCCCAAAATTAGTCCTTCCTCAACCCAGCAGCACGGACTTGTGTTTTGAGGTGGGTGGATACTAAGGATGAAATCACAGAGACTACCAACAGCTTCTCTGCACATTCAATTAAAAATAAATCCATCAAATCTATGTTCCACCCAGATAAAAATTTTGAACTATGCAAATGAGTAAAGATCAGTGTTAGAAAAGCTAATCTTTTCAGTTAATTCAGAAAAATGGAAGAAGAGAGTCATATGGCTGAATAAGCAAAGTTGTTTACTCTGTAACATTTATAAAGACAAATTGATACCTTGGGTTGCAATGTAGTGACTTGGTCTCTGGTAGCCCTAAAATGGGAGAACATTTCAGTCATCATTTTACAATAGGATCACAAATAAATGAATGAAGGCATAAAAGGATGAAGACAATCACCTGTTAAGGTTAAATTATAGTAAAAAGTCCAGAAATGAGTAGTGAACACATAGTTCACTTCTCAAACCTACATTATCTAAAGGATAAACATAAAGCAAAAATTAAATATTCTAAAGGCTCTGATTAGAATAAATATTGTATAATTGAGTTTTGTTTGCTATACAATAACCTCATAGATTTTGTTTGGTTTCACTGAAATGTTTATGCCTTCATGTTAATCTTTAGTCATTCACTGGTAGTAAAATTGTGTTTAAAAATATTAATTCTGGTTTTATCACCCAAAAGTACAACACACTGCATTACAAATGGACAAGGACATATTAGAACCATAAAAAAATGCAGAACATTCCAATGTTAGAGCTGGACAATGCATGTGTGCATCCAATCAAAGTCCTGCTGAGATTCTTTTAGAGAATATCTACATTCTACTACATGTTCAGGAATCCATGAAAACTACTTTGTGTGTGCTGCTAATGCTAAAGTTAATTTGCACACATACACATAAAATTATACACACATATATAGGGAAAAAATTGTTTTTAAAATGCATCCTATCTCAAACAAAAGGATTATTTTCTTCAGTGTCCCAGAAATTTTATGTAAACATTTAGAACTGTTTTAATAAATTATTCCTGAAAAGGAATGTCTGGCTATTTGCTTTCAGATAGCTGGACTGAAAAGAAATCATGATTTGCAAAAATACTAATGGGTTAAGTTTTGAAATCTTGTGTACATTTACCAAAGAGTTTAGTAATACTCATTGGGAAAATTTGTCCACATTTTTGTCTTGCCAACTTAAAGCACATATAAGTGCATATGAACTGAGATCTTGAACCCAAAATTTAATAGCATGTGAATTTCAGTTGCACAGCTTGAAGACTTCTGTTTCTTAATATGCCAACATAGCTTAATGTTTTCTGCAAGCATTTCAAGTCATTTTTAATAAAATATTTACCAATTGCTGAAATTATACTAATATAATAGGAGAGGAAATGATATAATTATTTAGTAATCAGCCAAAATACACTGGGGTCTTTATAAATGTTGGGTAAAATTCTTATTTAGAATACAGTCTTATAGAACAAAATATACCAGTAGTATTATGATAACTCTCTAGTGTATATATCTTAGCAGAAAAGTCAAGTTAAATCAAAAAGGTAAGAACAACTACAAACTTAATCAAAGAAGTGTTTACTTTATCCTAAAGAGTAGACAGCTTAGTTTTCCACGACGACATTTCTGCTGAATTGCAATATGGAATAAGATTATAATCCAAAATTGAATCCATACACTCATATATTATACTTAATACAATAATCCAACTAAATAAATACTTATAATTTACAAAGTAACTTTAAAACGTTGCCTTCCTAAGTGTGATCAAAATTATTTTCTATTTATAGAAGTTAGAAGAAGTTGAACCTTATGGTTCATATTTGCATGTTTAAGTTATGCATTATGCTACAGTACTGAACTTCTACATTTTGCCCTAGAATTATGTCCATTTAGAATCAACTTCAGCACCTCTCTTTTAAGTGTTAAAAATGGCTGAAGCTTAATGGATGCTAAATATGTGCTAGGCATGATCCTAACTGCTCAGTGTGCATTACTTCACTCAATTCTTAGAATAAGGAGATGGGGTTAGCACTATAATAATTAGCCCCCTCTAGAGAGTAGGAAACTGATGCACAGATAGGAAAGTAACATTCCCAAGATCTCCAGTGTGATTTTGAACCAGCTGACATGAGCAAAGAGTCTGTCCTCCTTATATATAATGTAATATCTTGCCTCAACAATATTTTACTTGATAATTACTTTCCCTTACATAATTGATATGCATATATATATATAATTTCATCAAAATTTAATAGTAAATTATCAAAACCAACTTTTCATTTATAAGATTCGATATATATGTGTGATATGGCTATTTTAAAATTGCAATTTAGTAATTCTTTTGCCTGAGTAATTGGCCTTGCAAGCCCAAACCACACCCCACAAAATAGTCTCCTACTTATTTTTAGCATCAGGAGCCAATTTAAAAATTAAATTTCAGAAACACTAATACACATCATACTATCCAGCTTCTCACATATGTTTGGGAAAGGGTAAGAATAAAAGTCAGAAACAGAAATCATCAACAAATAAAACTCGAGTACATAATTGTTGCCAAAATGACCTGTTTTTCTAAACAAGATAAGGGGAAGGAGGTAAAATAGATCTTTACACATGTAAAAGAATTACAAAAAATGAACATAAATATACTGTATGAGACTATTAGGTGAAGCATGCAGAGAGAAGTAGTAGTAAGCATTAGTAATAATTATAAGTAAGAATACTGATATTAAATACTTATAAAAGGGTGCTGTTATTTACATATAGTGGTACTTACATCCCTGTACAGCCAAATCTACAGCCCAAACCAAAGTCAGGTGTGAAAGAAAGCACAACAACATCAGTAAGTACTAGGATGTAGAACAAGGAAATGTGTACAGTTTGTTCTTTATTTAAAAAGCTAGCAATTACTTTACAGGTAATAACAAGAAAACGTTCACCGATATAAGATGATAAAGTGAGCTACTAGCCACATATGGACCAGAAAAGTACTTACATCTATATAGTTGGCATTAATGTAATCTGAAGAAGGATCATCCTCGACAGGTTGCAAAATTACTCTGGAGTGATCGTCTAAAATATTTAAATAATAAGACAAACCTATGAAATTTTTCTCTGTTCTGAGACAATGCCACTGGTAGTAATTTAAAGTAGTTCAGTCTCTAACTCTTCTTCAGACCTGCCCACGCTCCATATACAATTTACCACGGCCAAATTAGTCATTGTAGGGAAATGCATGAACTGTAATGCACTTATTACTTATTACATTCATAGTCTTCTGTGCATACACCTTCGCTTGCTCACATTTACAGTTAGGACGTACAAAGGAAAATCATACCATACAATGAATGTGAGCCTCAAACCTGACCAGAGAACAGAACTGGCATAAATTCTACTTCCGGTTCTTACTTCCGGTTCTTAGGCATGATTTTAAAAGGATGAGATCCCATTTCTCTGTATTTAATAGCCCAAAAAATCTCAGAAGTAGACTGAATTTTGAATTCTCCTCTTTTCTTATGAGAGTCAAGGTTAAGATGTGATGTATTTCAGATACTTGAAAATTATTTAAATTCATGAAAGAGGAAAATAAATAGCTCATTAGAAGTTAAATCATCTACTACTTTCTTTATTGCTCCTGTGGTTTCCAGGGGCAAGGACTTTATTTTTGTCAGGTCCTCGTCAAGAAGCCTTAATCAAGAGGAAGGCCTCAGGAAGGGATAACACGGAACAACTGGTGTCAGCCACAAGTTCCAAGCAGGGAAGAAAGGTATACAGAAAGGATAACATCCAACCCTGAGTGGAACTGCAAGGTGTGCCGGAGCAATTTATAACTGAAAAGATCATTTTCATTTCCTGATATTTTTAGCTGTTTAATAACACCCCCATGCATGTACATACAAATGTCAAAACAAAGAGGGTGTTATCTCTATGCAGTGAAGACTGAGTCAATTTAATTAATGAGAATAAGAACAGCTTCAGAGAATCTGCTAATACCACTCCTGTCTTTAATATTAAATAGATTACTTTATAAACAGATGTGTCACCCTCTAGGATTATCTTAAAATCTAAAATCATACAAGCAGGAATTAAAACTCACTGTATATCTTAGTCACACAATATTTACATTCACCAAGAATTGTATGGGGGAAAAAAAAGAATTGTATGGGAACTTACATGCTATAATGTTTCCATATCGGTTTTTTGCTCTATTTTGATCTTTTTTAGCTACATCCCACGATGCTGACTGACCTTCAAAGAAGCTCTGGGAAAAGAGCAAAAATTAACAAGCACACTGGATTTAATTCTGTTTTCATAAAACGGGTTTATCTGTTCTGAGGTCTAAAATACTAAAAGCCATTTTCTGGGGGAGGCAGGGATTCCTACTGTAGTAACCAAGTTGCATTTTCAAATCTCAGGGCTGGTTTGCTGGGCTCACACTTGTTCATCTTGGATTGGACAGAGTTCAAATGAAGGACAAAAAATAACTCTGAAGAAATAAAAAGGACCTTGAAAGTATTTCACATTTAAGATAGCTCTAACTTTGTAAGATGGAAACAGAAAATAGTATTCTTTTCAAGACATAGTGAATAATAATGCATCAAAAACTGCAAGAACTGTTTCTAATGAGTATCTTTCAAACATACATTCAGTAGTATTTATAACAGAAAAAAACCCACTGCTTCCTTCAGTAATTATTCATTAAATTATGTGCAGTACATCATATTTCGGTTTCTTTGAAGATCATGAAAAGGACCGTCCCTACGACAAGGGACCATATGAAAATTAAAAACTCCCCCTTCCCCAAGAATATGGAAACAGATAAATTTGTTCATTGGTTTAATTACCATATGCACCAACTTAGAAGGTGGGGGAAAGATTTCTTTTTGCAGAAAACCTTAAACTTTGCTCAACACAGGAAATGGGGTCTTCAAAGAGCCCACAGTCTTTGAAGCCAAGTACACAGGAATGCAATGAAGTGAACACAAAGAACAAGTCTGGCAGGATATTCTAATTTTCCCTGCATCTACTTTGTTATCACAACATAGCGCTTCAGCGTATATCTGAAACCAACACTAAAAATTCAAAGACGGGTTTTATTCACCTCCCAAAGAAGTTATTCAAGTAGTTTGTGGATTAAATGTGGAGTTTTAAAGATTTTTTTTTTTTATGTATTTGGATATGCTTCAAAGTTTTTCACCGTAAGTATTGATGGGATTCTTTCACGTTCGGTGTGTTTGTGTGTCCTGAGGTGAGGTTAAGGTAGGGGATGGACAAGCTTCCATGCCTCAGACTAACATTTCTCAGCAAGTGCAGGGTGACGTAGGAACCTTTCCCTTTTTGCCACACTGTGTTTATTGGAGTGCTCTGTTGAAATCACTTCCTTTGGAAGATAAATCCTGGTACTTTGGGGTGAGTAGGAAGGGGAAGTAGGTTGGAAGAATCCCCACACCCTTCTCTTGGCTTCTTACTGTTTCTGCGGTTTGCAGGGAGCACTTTTCATTTCTGCCACCCTCAACCAGTCTACACCAAGGTGAACCTGAGACTGGCAAGTGGTACACTGAAGAGAGCAGATTCATTCTCCTCACCCCGAGAATCAGGAAGCAAAGAGACAGAAACACCTGGTACTTAAGTAAGGAAACGATATTCAAATGATAGGAAGTGCCGTGGTACAATGGAACTCCAGTCTTGCCAACTGATTTTTTAATAGGAAAATGTAAGGAGCATGTAACAAAGTGTTTTTAATACCCAGCAAATAAATTATGGAACCTAACATTAAAGTTCTTATAAGGAGTGCAGATCCAGATCTATACTTAGGGATCGTTTTTTGTTTCTCTTTTTATTCAATTCCACTCCCTTTCCTAAGATATACACTTGGT
The DNA here is from genome assembly GCF_000276665.1 of Chinchilla lanigera. NCBI lineage: Eukaryota > Metazoa > Chordata > Mammalia > Rodentia > Chinchillidae > Chinchilla > Chinchilla lanigera. The sequence continues at coordinate 9,002,376 of NW_004955436.1, forward strand.
TTTATGTTCATGAACGCTGGACTACACAAGCTACAGAGCATTCCACTCCTTGCTATGTGAAAAGGAGGAAGAAAGATCAATTCCACCCGATGCCACGGTTGAAAATCAAAGGTGACACACTACTGACACATTCACCTCATACTCCTCTTTGAATCCGTAGCTGTCCGATGTCTTCATGAGGTTGATGTGCTGCAGTAAGTCGGCCACTCGGATGGCCGGGTGCAGCTGGCCTGTCTGGTAAGGGGACTCCGTCCCCTCGCAGAGGTAGCGAGGCACATCAAGAAGGCGACTGGACTCTGGTGTAGCACTGTGGTTTTCATCTGGCATTTTCATATTCCAAGATTAAAAAAGAGATAAAAGTATCCTGTTGAATATACGTCTATGCAAAGGAGATTCTAAGAGCTTACGATCTTTCTGATAACAGAAGGGAAGGAAATGGTAGCCACTAGGGGCCTAGGGCAGCAACCCCTTAAAGACAAAGTCTTGGGCTTTTCCTTCAGCTCAAGCCTTGATGTCAGAGCATATTCTGTGTGTGTTAGCAAGGCACTGATACTATGAGATGAGAGATCTGCTTTTTATAATGGTACAGGAGGGACTTAGGAGGGTTCTTACTGCTCTTGTATCTATTGGGGGCAGGGCCAGAAGACCAAATCATCAACTGGGGAAGTGTTTACACTGCAGATTAAGTCAGACAAACTCCTTCTCACCCACTCCCCAACCTCCCCTAGAGACCTGACCTGGCCACTCATCCCCACAGCTCTCCCTTGGGCCCCATGGCGCTCCTAGGCCCTGCAACCCAGGGCTGCTTAACACAATACGCCCTAGACTGGGAACCGTGAGCACTTTTCTGATAAACTTCAGACCCCATTTTGCCTGCAGAACAGGCTCCATGTGCATTTGATTTGATTCCTGCCGTTGGCTTCTTGTTAATATTGCTGCCTTTGTTGCTAATGTATTTTGATCTTTCTGACCACCATGCCAACAAAACCAGGGGTGCTTCCAGAGCAAACTGTGGCTACCACCCCTGGGTTCTCCCCACGCTGCTCCAGGCCCAGTGACAAGGCTGCTTCTCACGTCTTCGCGCCTTCCTGTTTTGCTACATGTCACCTCCCTTGATCTCTATTTTAATTGTTTATGTACTTGTCTGCTTGCATTCCTCAACCCTGAGTGCATAGCATGTAGAGACAGTTCTATGTTTTATTCCTAGTCTATAACAGTCCAAAAAAATACCTCAATAAATAAGTTAAAATCAATTGAGTCCCTCACCACCCACATTTAAGTGTAGGCCCCACCCCAATTGTGTTATTAGGTCAAAATGAAAAGAAAATTTTCATTTTCTTTCTGTCATCAGGAGGAAGAAAAGAACAAGAGCATTATGCCTAAGAAGAATGAAACAATATTTTAATGATGGAAGCACTAATTGTTACAGTGAGTAGCATGCTTATATTTATCACATTTAAACTTACCACTTTCAAAGGAAAAGACATGTTTTAAAAAGCGTTATTTTGAAAAGCATTATATTGTCATACTCATTAACACAAAGAAAACACACTCTTGGGAATTTTGTTTTCAATGATAATGCATACTATAGAGAACGATATGTAATTAACAGTTAAAATGTATTTCAAGTGCTGGTACAGTTGCCTGTTCTATTACCATCTCTACAAATAGGATATGGCAAAAAATGAATTGTTGTCCCCATGATAAACATTTTTTCTTCCTAGAGAAGGGAAAAAAAGAACCCTACAATCAGATACATGTGCCTCTATCATTTAGCTTCATTGCATTTATCTTTAACATCCCTTATTAAACTGAATGTATTTTTTTTTTTTTTTTGCATTTACTCCTAAAAATATCTCATTGAATCAAAAATGTCCTAGTGGACTCTTCTGTGACTCAACCACCAAAGAGAATGAATGCCTTTTATGTGGGGTTTGCCCACCATTATAGACACAAACATTTGCTAACTAACACAATTCATGAGAGTTACTTCCCTATGCTGAGACTACAGTCAACTGGTCTACCTCTGCTCAACTATTACAATTGGTGGGCTGACATAGAGTATATGTACATCTCCCCACAAAAATTCAACTCAGAAGCAATTGAGGAGGCACCATCACAGAATATACAGTAGAAGATGAGACATGGAGAGAACAGATAATATCAGAGAGGTAAAATGCAGTCACTTAACCTGGATCAAGTAGCCAGGGCTCTGTGGAAGACCTTCAGAGCTCACATAGTGCCTGCTACAGCAGCAGAATTGTTACAATCCTAAGAGGCTCAATGAGAAACACAGAATTCACCCATACAACAGATCTTACAGTTGATTGTCTCCCAATATGAAATAGACAGTGCCTTGGTGTTCCATTAAGCTTTAATACAGCAGTACAATAAGCAATAAAGTCTTTAAAATAATCACATATGAATTATTAATCTCAACACATTTCTGCCTCTTTAAAACACCTAATAATGCAACTACTGGTGAGGATACATGTACTAATCACTATCCTTCTAACACATTTGAAAATGATAACTTCAACTCTATCCTTCATTGAAAGGTTTTCTAGAGATTTTGCAATACACTTACCAGTTATAGGGACTTAAACCCGATGAAGCAGTGAAACACAAGAAACAAAAATATGAATCAATATGACAAGCCTCTAAGCCCTCTAAGTAAATAAGTAGATAACAATATTAAGAAATAGTTGAAGCTATTTCAAAAATCACTTTATAAATACAAATTCAAGTAGATGCAAAATAACTATAAAAACCAGTCTATGAATGCTAAAAATGCAGTACTTTCCTACATCTAATATGACTAATGACAGACTTAGCTTTTCAAGAGCATGAACATGTACAAAATCTGACAAAAGAAATGTATACACACTGCAGAAAAAGAAAAACAGTGTATTTTTTTCAACAGATGGTGTTACCCTCACATGGGGGGCCCTAGGGGATGTCTGCTGTGCAGAAAACCCACAATATTGCACACTATTAGATAAGAAACTGAAAACTCATGTGCAGCAATCCCAATGACCAAGGTTACCCAAGGAACAGTTCACCATACTAATAAATGTCTGGAAGCTCATGGCCACCACTTTGATCATGTCTTATAATTGTAGAGGCCAAAGATAACTTGTATTAATGTTATTTCTCAATAAATTTAGTATTAAAATATTTATACAGGCTTTTTTCCTGAAATATATACACATTTTTGGGTAGACTCTATATTTTATATCAACCAACTTGATTGTCAAAATGAAATAAAATGCAAAAATGTTTGCAATTTAAATGCAACATAAAATGAATGTTTATATAGATAGGTCATATGACCTTGATCTTCCTTACACTTGAATACTCTTTTTCACAGGGAAGTTATTGCAATAATTTTTTAAACTTTGATGTCTATAAAAACATGGATATTATTTCATTTTCCCTTTATAAAATCCCATGAACACAACACAGCACACAATATTTTACTGTTACATAGATGAGGAAGCAAATATATAAGTTATTTTTATGAACTAATAGTCAATCCACAGGAGGACTGAGATTTGGACCTACTTCTACATGCTCTTAGAAAATCATTATGATGAAATTCTACACATCAAGGCAACTGATTCTTTTCCAATGAGTTTAATAATATTTTAATTGAACTTTCATTTAACTTGATATTGACAGCATCCTACGGTGCTCAAGGGAAGATGATATCTGCAGAGGCATTTGGGGCCTCCTCAGTGGCTGTCATTCAAGGATTCACCCTATGCATGCAGCCCGCCTCTTGGGACAAATCCCAAATTCATTTCTGTCTGTTTATTGATGTGGGCATCACACAGAGAGTGCAGTAGGAGGAAAACAGATTCTTTCAGAATATACATTCCTTAATTCAATTATAAAATTATAATTTGAAATAATTACTTGAGTGAGTAAGAGGTACATTTTAATTAGTTGAATTGGTTGTATTGCTCCAAAACATTTCATAACATAATCCATTGTGGATAGTAAAAATATATGCATAAAATGTAAGCTAAAAGACATATTTAATAAGCGATGTTATAAATAACATATATCTTTTGTTAATTTTATTTTTTAATTTTTTTTATTTTTTTGGTTTTTCTCTGGTACCAGGAACCGAACTCACGACCTTGCGCTTGCCAGGCAGGCGCTTTGCCGCTGAGCTAAATCCCCAGCCCCTCTTTTGTTAATTTTAGAAAATACATTTATCTGATAGTTTCCATATTTCTTTTGTTAAATCTTAATTTAAAATATGAGAGCCAAACTGATGTGGAATTTGCAAACACACAGGCAAGCAGGCCAATTATTGGTCGAGGAATGAGGTACGCTCTGAATGAAACTCATTTAGTCTGAAATAGCTCCACTTTTAAATTAATGCAATCTTATATCTGACAGGCCTGAATCATCACTAGCAGTGTCAGGAGTCTTAGATGTCGCCCAGAGGTAAACCATGTGACTTGTTCTTAACTTTGGAAAGACATCATTAATGTATGTACGGTTTATATACAATTCCAAACCCTACATTGAGATTCTAACAATGTAACCTATGTTTGCAAATTCTTACTAAAGCAAAAGAAAAGTGCATCCACTCCTAATGTTCACCTATGAATGTATTCTTTTACTGCTATAAAGTTGAAAGGATTTAGAAAAAAATCCCTTCCCACAAGAAGACTTGTATATATCAGCTAGTATTAGCTAGGATTGGTTCCTGCGATCTAAAGCATTTGAGCCCATTTCACTCAGCTGGATATGTTGCTACTAGTCCTATATTAAAGGCCACCAAACTTTTGTTTCAAATCTAGCAGAATCACAATTTAAAGAATATGTTGCTTTCAACAGTAGCCTGTACTCTGCCACACTGAAATTTACTAGATCTAATTGCATGGAATAGAGTAACTGTCTCTCACAAGACCATGGCTATTTTAAGTACAAGATGCTTTCTGCACCACAAAGTTACTATTCAAACAAAGCTACAACTCATGCAAGGAGTTGTGATCCATGCAATACATAAATAAATAAATACATAAATAAATAAAATGATGATAACGATGATGATGATGATGATAAAGATTTAGGGCCTCACCTAACACAGCAGTCGGCACAAGAGGGTCATTGGGCACTGTAGAAAAACAAAGCTCATGAAGGATTATATTGCTCTGAAATTGAATTCTGAACCTTTTTTTAAATAAAAGATTGTGCTCTCTTAAGAAATATAATTATTCAGCTTCCTTCTATTACTGGATCCCTCAAGAGGAAAATTCTCTCTTCTAGTTTGGGTTATCTCAAAACATCAAGGAAGGTCTATCTGTAATTATAGCTTAGTATTCTGCCTAATTTAAAAAAGTCACAAGATTCAACTTGACATTATAAAGAGTATAAAATTAGGGGGAAAGAAACCATGCATTTTAGATCTAAGGTACTTTGAGAAAAATGATCTCATATTCATTCCACACACTTTTTTTTTTCCAGTTAACTGTGGGAAATGGATTTAATCTTTTATCTAAGTGCATAAGTAGATATTTATAGCCACCTTACTGAATTGAGGCTTTCTAATAAGATGCTAATATATGCAATAATTAGAAAAGTTTAGGACCAGAAATGCTTTTATACCTATAATTGATTAAATATTATATCAAATACTTAGAGATATGGTGCCTTTATATATTTTGCAAAACTTACTTTCAACAGTAATAATATTTTATGTTCTTCCCTATCATTTACCTTAAAGTGGAATGAAAATAAAACAGACTAGAAAAGCTCTATCATGTTTTAAATGAAGTTCCAAAATGACTCACATTGTACTTCTAACTTCTAATTTGGGATAGATATATGTCAAGGAAAATAACAGGCTGTATTTGGAGCCAATAATTATTGCAAATTTTTATGAAGCTGAAAACTTCATGAAATACTTGGGAAAATTCTCTCTGAAAGGATGTAGAGACATACAATCTATAAATACTTTCCTTTAACCCTTATCACTATATACGTTTATAATTTGTATAACAAATAACAATTCTATTCTTTTCTTACATCCATGTTTTCCAGACTAGATATTTACATCCCTAGGTCTGTGCCAAAATGCCCCTGGCTACAAAAGACCAACAAACTGGTATGTGCACTTCAAATCTCAGTTTTACTTGAGGATTTGATACAATGAAATCAGGTCATGGAAATTTAATTAAGATAAACAGAGGTCCTATAAAACAGAATATGAAATTTATAGGAAATTTGAAGATAAACAGTAATATTGAGTCTGAAATAATTATTCAAATCATCTGCAAACAATACTTCAGTGGAAATATTTTGAAAGCCCTACCTGCATGGATCAGGATTAGTAATATTGTAAGATGGACAGATGGACAGTTTAGACTTCACACTAGCAACTTTAGAGTATGTAGACTAATCTTTCCCCTAGTTAACTATTTAGTACTGAAATTTTCTAGGACTCCATAGTAGATTAATTTTAATGGAATATTTTTACCTATATTACTAATTTCCAGCAACAATGATCACTTCTTCTTATCTCAAAGGAAACCTGACCTGATGCAAAAAAGATGCAAATTTCATAATAATTATAAATTCTGACACAAATTCATTTTATGTAGGCAATCATATATTTTAACTTAAAGCACTTCATATGGTATGAGCTGTGTATTTTTGGAATATTTCTTATACTTTAATAATAAAATGGATACAGTTTGAGGATAAACTAAATCCACTATCAAGCCTCAGTGCAGACCTTCTTATAAATTCTGTATCACCTCTCTTTTCTGTATCTAGCCGATCCTTTCTTCTTTCTCCCCCTCTGTTATTGTTAATCCGTAAAATGTATAATGAATTTACAGAGCTTCAAGACAACTTAGTACAATTTGGCTGAAGAACTTACATCTTGGGCTAAAATTATGTTGGTCCATAAAGGTGATGGACAGAGGGTCTTCCGCATGTAGTGTGCTCTGATCCGCATAACTTCGGTCCATGGCGTTCACCATGTGAGTCATCTCCTGGCGAGCGTTCCCCATGGCGTCTTTGCGCTTCTTAGCAAGCTTGCTGCGAAGGCAATAGGAGAGGGAATCCTCAGTATAAGGTCTGAACAAGAGTGGACACCAGCAGTAAGTAGTTTAAGTGTGCCCGAGGACAGGGTTACACATGTGGTCCATTAAACCTGAGAACTGGTTATAATACCAGCAATGAAGTTGACACTCAAACAATTATATTGGTTGGTTGTTGCAAAATTACTGTATTTTTCAGGTATTCCAGCTGTCAACACAAAACCTGTCATCATTTTCTATATTTCACTCTGTTAAATCAATCTCATAGGAATATAACTACATTTTATCAAAAGTATGAATAAGTACTTTCTAAATTGAATATGTAGTTCAAGGAAGATCTAGGCTAAAGTTAAGTTTTAATCACTCTACTAGTGGACCAGTTCTTTTGGGCATCTTTTGAAAGTTTTTCTTGAAATTAATATGACCTAAGTTTGTTTTATGATAACCACCCAGTGCAAATAGATGCTAACCAGGCATAGTGGCCCATAACTGCAGTCACAGCACTCAGAGGTGATGCCAGAGGATCACATGCTCCAGCCCAGGCTGGAGAACTTAGTGAGACCTTATCTCCAAATTAAAAAAAAATGCCTAAGTTGTAGCTCCACGTAAAGGTCATGGGTTTAATCCCTAGTAGTGCAAAAGGAAAAAACCAACAAAACGAAACCCCAAAAACTCATTCTTAATTTTCTCTGCCATTGCTAAGTAAAAAATGTCATACGGATAGCATTAACATCTTTAACAAAACACTTATAAAATTAATAAAAGCCAATCCTGAAGTCTTAAAATTGACCACAGTAACACATAATTCAATTACACATGGATATAGGGGATTAAAATATGTAAGTGCAGGAAAAGTTCTGAGAAAAATGTGAAAAATACTATGCAAGCTTCTAATGCAAATTATCATCATTGTGGAGTACTGATTTGGCCCATTGCTGTAAATTAGTGATTTAAAACCCTATGGCAACATATTCCCAACAGAAATGCATTACAAACACCACAGGGCACATGACTGACAGGACTTAGCAATAAGCAGAGTTCACATTTTGAGCTACTCAAATAATGATCCCCTTATCTTACACACCAAGAATGTAAATTATATTTTGGTTCATATGACTGCTTGATTGGGAACAGTCAAGGAAAAAAACTATATTTAAACCACATTAACCAGGCAACTTATTTATGATATAAAAACATTGTAAACCTCTGTAGTAGGCAAATTATAAGAGTAAGCTCATGGCAGGAGTTCTTTTGTCTTGGAAATGTTCTTCCCTTGTTCTGAGAACATCACTTCTCAGCTAGATTGTAAGGTAAGATATTCTCTTCTGCTCCTCATTAGTATCTGTACTTGAGTAAATGCGTTAGGAATACTACAAAGGCTCATTTAGTAGAATCAGTTTGTGTCCAGAGGCTTTGCAGTTAAAAATTGACTCTAGCAATTTGAGAATTGTTCCAGGGTTTTTTCCCCGCGAGAATGGTACCACTTGTCCTCATGGGGCATACTCAACATGCACAACACACTGACACAACAGATCTGGCACCCGAGGAAGACAGGCAGAAACTAAAACTTGGAGGGAGAGATGACCCTGCATTTTAAAGAAATAATTACCATCAGGGTGTTAGTCATATTTAAGCACACAAGGACAGAGTTACAACCACCACCAAGACTACCTCTAAACCATCACCATCACCACGGTTATTTATCGGCAACATTTGCTCTCTACGCCCACACGGCTATGAACTCTTCTTTGTGGTCTAGATGGCCAAGACGGTAAAAAACTGCCAGGCAGTTTAGGGGTAACTTACATGAAATCTGAGTGTTAAAATTTAGAGGTTTTTTTGTTTTTTGAAAGAGCGTGTGGGCTGAATTAAATATCATTAAGTCATATTAAGCCTATAGGCTTCTATTTTCCAAAGGCCTCTAGGCCATCACAGAGAGTATTTGTTTTTCAATCTACAACATTCTTCAGCCTGTAGTATTTGGCTAACACTCATCTGTTCTGCTTCAGCCAAAAGATGTTTTACAACACCATGTCCTCCTCATGTAATGACACCTTTTCAGTCATCTCCCCACATGTGCTGCATGGAGAGAAACCATTGATATGCATACATCCCAGGCCACAGGAGCACACTTGGCATATAGCAGGCACTCAATAAACACTTGTTGAATAGGTAAATTAGTCCTGTTATACGCTTCCACTTTTCATTTGCTAACTCAATTAATTCTCAGATCAGTCCACTGAAAACAGCACAAGGGTTCTTCTAATCGTATGGATGCATTCATTAAGGATTAGAGGAATTAAATAACTTGCCCAAGGTTGTTTGTGTAATAAGCAATGAAGAATGATCTGGTTCCAAGGCTTAAGCTCTTATTCCATATGCTGATGCTCACACTGCCTTTACTGCCACTTATAAAGTGCCCTATACTACAAAGCACTGCATACTCTAATTACTAAGCACTGGTCACTACATAGTAGAGAGGAAGATAAAGACAGAGAGAGAATGTTGTCATTTGCAAATCTAAAAAAGTAGCAAAATGCTTAGGTAATTAACTTTGTTTCTTGGGTGAGAAGAATGAATTTATTTCCCAAAAAATAATATCAGAGAACGAGTAGGATTAAAAGAGCGCACCCTGATATTTGGCCTCAAAATAATGCTAACGTTTTTTACATGGCCGTACAGAAAATAGCAAGTGAAAAGGATGTTTTTTTATTTTACTATCAAATATGTATCACTGATATCTATTTCATGATCAGGGAAAATTCAGCAATAATGAATTTTTCAAATGCATGAAAAGTTGAAGTTTTCACTCAGTGAAGAACTTTTACCTCTCAGAGCCACAGATTTAGACTAACAGGCAAATTACGTGCGGATACAACTGTTGTGGATACCTGTCACCCATGCATCACTGGCTTGGTTCTTACATCTCAGTCTGCACAACAAACCTTTGAGGTGGGCTTTCATTTAAGTTATTACAAAGAAAACGAAGACTTGACATCAGTTTAAGAGTTTTCATTAATGACTGACACTTCCTATGACAATGCCCATGAAGATTATCTCAAAGATCACATGTGGTTTTCTTTTAATTTTTGTTTTAGGTAACGTCTACTTTTTTTTATTTTTAAAAAAGTCCCTATTTCAGATCGGTATCAGAGGGTATGCTTAATCAGCCTTTAGAAACACAGCTCTGTGACCTTCTTGCTAGTTAGGATTTAAAATGCCAGTATAGCTAAGTATCACCATAACATTAGCATGACCTACTGCATTTTCTAGAACATGGAAATGTTAATCCAGCCCCCCAAAAGGGAAGCCCATTCTAATTTGTTTTTGGTCCTGGGAATTGAACTCAGGACCTTACGCTTGCCAGGCAGGCGCTTGTGCCACTGAGCTATATCCCATTCTAATTTTGCAGATACACTGGTAGTGAGGAGTAGGGTTATTGATAGTCTCATAATTAAGTACTTGTTGATTCCAGTACGTCTCATGCTTTGTTCCCATGGGCAACCAGGATTTATCATGTGCTCTTCAGGACAGTTTAGCAATTCATTTTGCAAGTACTTGAGTTTGACAGATGCGCAAATGACTTTCATTATCAAAGCAGGCAACGGCATACACTTCTGCAGGTGGATGAATGGGTAGGCCATAAAGGGGAAAAGTACTCCATCATTGTACGAAATGGTACAGTTAATTACCTTTGGCTTCATCAAATATGATTTAACAAGCATATTATGATTCATCACAATAAGCTAGGAGCACTGTTCCCTTACACCTGCTTGTTTTAGCAGATTCTAGGAAGCCAAATGTTTATAATGTTTAAAATGTTGGCAGAATTCGGTTACAGTGATTGACTCATAAAATTTTGTTGTGAAGCTAGCTTAAATTTTCCAAGTGATAGAAATGTTGTGGGATATATGCCCCAGTCGTGTTTAGTCCGTAAGCTCAGAAAAGTGTCATAGCATTTCTCTCAACTGAATGAATTAGCACTCTGGAATCTAAAGTGATAAACTAAAAATGACTCAGAAAACAGCATGGACAACTGTCTCCATCTCCATGAAAATGAGATTCCCACACCTAAGTGTAGAATGTCACCGACACTGAGGAGAAAAAGAAAGAGAAGATATCCACCCTTGTTCCTCAGTCGATTGACAAGAACATTATTAGCCTTGGTTTGACAAATTCTTTGTTATTTATTTTCCTACATTATTATTTTGTCTTAAAAGAATTTTATTTTATTTTTTTTTTGCCTCAGCAGCAGCGTGATTTTATTCATTTAATGACCAGACCAAAGAAGTTCAGAAGTCATAACCCACCCTGGGTTCCTAGAAAAGTGTAGAGAGAGGTTATCCCATGCAGATCTGACTGGATTTGCAACCTATGAAGTCACTTTGAATGTTCTGTGAATACAACACTTGGCTCATTTTCTCAAATATTATGATATTATATAATGATAGGGATTCAGGAGTTACAACAGCTTTCTCTATGAAATGAATGAAGTATCCCATTGCTAAATAAGGTACAGGTTTAAATTATGTAAATAAAGTAATTTTTTTTTGCTATAGACTAAAGCTACTTATGAAAAATTATGAATAAAAATTAAAAGGAGCTGAACATACAGAAATACAATATCCCTTTTAAAAAAGATAAACAAAATAGGTAATAGATGATTACTTTAGAATCCAGAAAAACATGTTTTGAAATATCACCAAAATTACCAACATTGTTTCTTTGTTTTTTTGAAAAGGGATACTGCACCTTCCACACACATAAAGCCGAACATCACCCATTTTCTACTTACAGGTAGTAGGAGTAAGAATAGTAGCTCCTCCTGGCAAGCAAATCACAGACAGTGGAAAAAGAGAAGCAATGGTGAATGAAAAGCGTGACTCTGTCACATTCAATAAAGCAGAAAAATGTGCGTTAAAAATAAAACAAAATAAAATAAAATTCATGTTTTTGCTCTGCATTTTAATTTGCTCATGCATTGTTAGATTTTTTTTTTTTTGCCATGCAATTAAACAGACAGATATGCAGTAGAAAAATAAAATTTGAAATACATAATTTGGAAAAAATAACATGCTGACATTTCTTTTATTGCCAAAAAAATCAAGAAATTAAATGGATTATGTATATTCAACATGCAGTTAAGCATAGTACCATCCATTACTATCTAAATGTCATGACAGATGGAACAGCTGTGTACAGAACTTGTATACTAAATAGATTGTTTTTATAGATATAAAACAGAAAGAGCTATTATGTTCAAATAAAGTATACATAGAATAAGACCTAAGTTAATATCTTAATGGCACAAAGGTGTATATTTTTATGCTATATGAATATACACATATGTACCACACACTATACATACACAAAGAAATTTCTACAGTAGATGCATGTGAACATAAACACAAACATTTACTGTATTGAAACTCAATTTCAAATTTATACTTGGAATTATTAATGTACGCATGCTGTGCATTTAAAATACAATACGCAATTGATGGAAAAATGGCATACATTTGGAAATAATTCACAGCAATTAAATTAAAAATGACATCGTGTTCTGAAAGATGCAATATCCCTTTTATTAGCCTAAGAATTTACTTTCTATATACCCTCAGCAGTTAAATTATACTCAGCTGAATCCCAAACCACTCCTTAAAAAACAACCAAAACACACAAAACTTTTTCAGCATGAGAAATATGTCTATATGTGTCATTCCCAGTGAGGAATTAAGTTTTGAGAAATTAAAATCTTTTCCATAAAATGCAGATAAGAAACTAAAATATTTTGCTTTTCCACTATTTTATTATAAATGTATCCTTAAAAGTGAAGGTACTGTATCTAATAATTTTTAAAATAGATAATATCCAATACTACTAATTTTATACATACAATAATTATTTGTGTTTAAATCATACAACATTCATGTATGACATATACTACATATGGATGAAAGTCACTAAAAAGTTGCTTAGTTAAGTTAGGAGTTTAGGTAATTTTGACATATATATACAAAGAAAGTTTTTCCATCAGTAAAATTTCAACTTTGGCTAGTCAAAAAGGTGCTGGTGAGGAAAAGACACTAAATCCCTTCGTACTTTCTGTCAGTTAATGTACACTTATGAAAATTTAAACATTTTAACCAGAGCCAGCTTTATAAAATCATTTAAACTAAGAACTAGAAAAGGAGTCTGTTACATTATACAGCTTTAGAGATCTACCAGAAAATTTATTCCTTCAAAATCTTGCTCCATGATTATTTTAGCACACAGTACAAGTTTATCTTTCAAGATTTTTTTGTTCTAAAATGGACAGCCATGGATATGGTGAGATTATCAAAAGTGAGTAAGTGTTTTCAAATAAATGGCAAATAAAACTTTGTTAATTTAGTTCTGAGTGAAGTCACAGAAAAGTATGTACTGTCATGCTCAGATCCCATGTAAAATGATCAGAATTTTAATTGTGAAGCTAAATTTAGTTGACTCAACTGTTTATGTCACTCCTCAAATATATAAACCAAACAGACATAAAATTTGAATGTTATATTCTCTGACTTTGATGATCCTTATGAGAAAATGTATATTTCTGAAAACCTTCAGTCTTGCCTCACATATGATGTACTTTCTAACCACAGAGGTAGACAACAGCGAAAGGAAAAAGCACTATTTGGGGAAAGCGCGTATGTAGCTAATTTAACACAAAACACTACAATGCATACCTAATGTTTCTAATGCAGATGTGTCTTCTCCAACATATATATCTCCAGGGGATCATTGTAAAGAGGCAATATATTAAAATAAACTCTCATGGAATTGTTAAAACATGTAGTATGAGTTTTATCTATCATCTTAATGCTTTATTTCAAATATAAAATAATTATAATAGTATAGTATTTGATTCATGTAATAAGCAACATCATTTAGCATATATTATAGAATTCATAAAGTATAACCATGTCTGAACAGAACGTTGTTGAAATGTACACTCATGTAAGACTATTAAAAAGTTCCTGGAATTTATAGCACCATCCAACATACATGATTGGACAGATTGCAGTGCTGTATTAGTTTCTAAGACAATGATTTACAGGTGATAACATTTTATATTGTGGTTAAAAGCACAGTTATAAAAATGATATACTTTGAAATGTTTATCAGCAGGAATATACATTTGTCTCCAGAAGACAGCAGTTTAAATTTGAATAGGTTTTAATACCTTCATATATTCCCAGAAGATGGCGATATTGGTTGATACAGTATAATAGATAATACTCAATAAAAAATTTCTTTCTTCATTTGAAAATTTTAGTCAGTGCATATTTAATATATGAAATAATTGAATAATGTCTATATTCTTCTTCTATCTTATTTGAAGCCAAGCTTGAGAAAAATATGGCATAAGAATACAAAATAATTCAGAGAGTATAGCCTAAGTATCACAAAAATATCCATGTTTTGTCGTTCTTAATAACACACCAAATGCAAGATAAATTAATATCTCAAGTACCTCTTCTTTTGAACATTTACACTTCAAGGTTAACTTAACAAAAAACATGTTTTCATTTCATTAACCCCAAATTTCATTTCAAATAACCACAGAACTTATTTAAAAAGCATGAGGGATAGGCCGGGTACCACTATCCTCGTTAAAATTAATTTCTTCTCCTTATATTTTCTAACTTGAAAGAAATGGAGGGGGAAAGGTCCCTGAGAACTGGCGACATCAAGGAAGTGGCAAAGGACGACCTCCAATCTTACCTCTTTTTTACAACTAATATGACCACAAGGAGAAGGAGGATGAAAACCAGAATCCCAGCACTGATTCCTGCAATTTTCACCACTCTGTCCGTCTGCTTGGCCGGATCTGGGATCACTTCTGGTTCTTCTGTTGCTGCTGCTAAATGAACCAGGAAAAATAAATTACTGAAAGCAGCTAATTATTACAGAGAAGAAAATGATGCCTCCCCCAAAAAAGTTACTATAAAAAGACACATATTTTGCTATTTGAACAAAGTTACCTGACGATATAAATACAGAAGCATGTTAAGTGACACTGTGAGAAATTTAAGGTCAAACTAAGGGAAGACCTTTCAGATTGGAGTTCTGTTTCATACTAAACACATATAACAACAAAACAAAAAGGAAATCTGTAAGCATCAAAGAGAATGTTGAACTACCTTTCTCTAATGTTCTATAAGTCAGAACACAAAATTTTTAGCACATAATACATTGGAAAGAGATGGGGTCAGATTTAGAGATATGTCTGTTTATGGATTCGTTCAGTAAACCTCTCAATGCAAAGCACTGTGCTCCCTGGCAGGCAGTGTCAGCCACAGCTGGTTGGGACACCCCGGGTTCATCAAATACATGCTTAGCCCACCTCCTGGGCACAGGGACGTGCACTTCCACACAGAAGATTTAGGATGAACTGCAGGTTTGGCAGAAGCAAAGGACAAGCCAAATAGAGACATTCAGGACTATTTAGCCTTTACTTAGCCAGTACAACCCAGCTAATGGAGCTGGAAAAGAGATTCTCTCTCTCTCTCTCAATCTCTCCCTCTCTCCCCTTTCTCAGAACCACCTTCGTCCAGCCTTTCCTCCATATAGTACATAATTAAAATTAAAAATTTTAGAAGATAGAAAAAATGTTAGAAATATCCAAGCCCCAGTAACTTTCTGAAGAGACTTTCCTTTCACCTCATTTACCTTGAACACTGGCCGAGAAAGTATTATTATGTGCAGTTTACAGATACAAAAACCCTGAGGCCTACAGAATTAAGGACAGACTATAAATTGCTAGAGGACAGAGACAAAATCTAAGACATCATCAATATTTTAACACAGTTTCCAGATTTGTGGCCCCTACTGTCAAAAATGTGTGTGAGAAGAACCCAGAGGCTCTTTAAGATCAGGCACATTTGGGGAAAAGGCCTTAAAGTGCCTGTCAGAGCCCCTTGCATCTGGAATGAGCAGCCGCACAAGCCAGGCTGTAGATCTAAGCTTTCATCTTGCTAATGAACAATGTGCATATTCTCTTTTAAAAGTCATAATTTTTTGATTTAGTTTCTTCTTTTGACTTCTTTCCTTTCCACCCCCGTTCTGCACATCTAAACACTGCTGCAGTTTCTCACCAGCCACAGGTTCGGTCCAGAGAGGACAGATAGGTTTATCTATGTTTTTCCATGTGAGAAATTTAAAAGAATAACTTTCTTTTATACTATTTCATAAAATGGTCATTTAAATATAAACTACTGAAAAACATACAGTTTGAAAAAAACCTGTCAGAGAGAACGCAACTGTATACTACAACTTACTGTATTTCTTTTTATTTTTATTTCAGTTGTATAGGTGCAAACTTTCCTATGGACCGGTAATTGTTAACTACTATTTTCAAGCAGAAAAAGCAAGCCTTTAGCGTGTATTTCTTTTAAGTTTTCTGGTAAGCAAAAGCAGTTTTCCTTTATGACTTGATACTTCCCAAGCACAGAGGCTCAGGGAATTTCAAACTTCATAAACAAAGGTCACTCAGTGTTTACCACATTTCAAACTGCATATGCTTCTCAATTCATCAGAATATGTGGCAAATATGTTGGATATCTCTTCTGTCTGGAGGTTAACTTTAGAAATACACCCATGTCTATATGCAATACAGCCATGTACTGAAGACAGTTGGAATACTTTCCTAAGCTGGCTACAAAATTTAAGTTCACTTATTGCTTGTAATATTCAAATTAGATTGGTTTAACATGGATTCTTCTAATGGGAATGGAAACAGAATGTTTGATGTAAAAATCCCTAGAAGAAACTTTAGTCTGTGAACAAATCCTCATTATTCACTCATGAAAGCCCACTTGCAAGCTGTTCTTTGTTATACCTTTCTTATATAAAATGACTTACAGAGTTAAATAATTGGATAATTTGTTTAAAAATCAGTTCTTGTTTGATGAGGTCAAGATTTTAAATAAAACATTTTAATTCTATGAGACATGATGTTGTGGAATAACTATCTAAAGATATTATGTCACATTTAGCCTATTATATTTTATAAGAATCTTCACAACTGTTGCGTTCCACTAGAACTACACAATGTGTATAGGTGCAAATACATGTAAAGGTGCAAAAACACACCATTAAGTGTGAACAGTAACCTCAATATACCCGAGCTTAATAATTAAATAACAAAAAAGGGCTGGGGATTTAGCTCAGGGGCAAAGCGCCTGCCTGGCAAGCGCAAGGTCGCGAGTTCCATTCCCGGTACCGGAGAAAAACCCCCAAATAAATAAATAAATAAATAACAAAAAAATGTGAAAGGGATAGATACACAATTTCCAATTCAGAGGAGGAAGAATTCTTAAAGTCTTATTTGCGAGATTAGCTAATACATTAATCCACACATATTTAAAGAAATGAAATGCCAGATCTAAATGCAAATCTTTGAACAGAAATATGAATGAACTGGCAGGCGTGCTCAGGGCGTGCAGCATTCAGACTATCAGAATGTATTATGCAAATCCATATCACTACCTTCCAGTGTGAGCCCACAGCTTCGCTAACGACTGACTTCAATTCATATTTACCAAAAGATTAGAAAGAACACAAACACTAAGTTCATTTATTTGAGTTGGGTAAAGGAGCTTTGTCTGTCATGATTACAGTGCCTATGTAAAGAGCCGTTCATCAATCTTTAATTCAATTACTGAACCTGTGGATAGAAGGCTAATCAAATCCACCAAGGCACGTGATCCGGCAGTAGTTGTTGTCCCCTGAGTGGGAAGCCTTCTCAAAGTTCTCAGTTGTAACATTTATTATTACTGTTACTTCCAACAGTATGTTTAATAAAATACGTGTATAAACTTATTGCCTTGCATATTTTAATTATCTGTAATTTTCTACTAGAATCAAAGAACATGGAAATCCTATTCAAAATCATTCAAGTTCACAGAAACATTAATGGAAATACAAGTAGTGACCTTAAGTGACCACATTCTATTTTCCTCAAAGAGAGCAAAATGCCTTTATAGTAGATGCACGTCTGAGCTCTGCTTATAATTTATGCACATACACAAAGGCATTGTAGGATCACCTTTACTAGAAATGCTTTCATATGCCATAAATCTTTACCTTTTATCTGCCAAATAACATTTGGAGTATTCCCCTATATTCTTAAGCCAAGAGCAGTACAGTTCTTTGTGCACATGGACAAAGTGTGAAAAAATAAGATGGCAGAGTTTCATTTTTACTTAGCGAGTTCATCAATACAGTTTTTCTTTGTTTTTGTTTTTGGAAAATAGCTAAACTAACTTTATAGGCCATATTCTTGCTCTTCTTAAAATTGAAATAGTTTCAAAGTAAAAAATTTAACTAAAAATTTAAAACGAAAAGCTATGATTAAACCAGCAAAATCTTCTGCTTTCTTGATGGCCATTAAAGATGAAAGTCTCTAAACAGAAGGTGTTAGGTGATCTTATAGCATCTTTAGAGACATTGTTACTCAAATTGAATTAGGTAAATAAAGGAGTTGTTTTTTTTTTGCTATATACTAAAGCTACTTATGGAAAACTATGAATAAAAATTAAAAGGAGCTGAACATACAGCAAGACAATATCCCTTTTAAAAAAGGTAAACAAAATAGGTAATAGTTGACTACTTTAGTTCTGAATAATTGTTCACATTCCCATCTGTCATTCATTACAATCCCACAATCAGGCACCCGCTTCCTAACACCAAAAAAACCGTCAACAACGGCTTACTAACTATTTGATTCAAAGGTCTCCTTCCTCTTATTTTATACATTCTTTGAAAGCATTTGACATTTTTCTACTCCTTGCAGTACTTTTTCTGTTCCTATGGCTTCCACTACTTGCAAATCTCCTTATTTTCTTATGATTCTGGCGTATTTTTTCTAGATCTTTGTTTTCCACTCCTTTTTTTAACCCAAACTTTAAAACAAGGTACCCCTTTGAGTGTTGCAGGGGCTTTGGACTCTTGGCAATGACTTTCATACTTTCTGGTGAGATCTTCACTTCCAGTAACTTCTGTTATTATCCATGCAGATCACTTTCGCTAATGCATCTTTAACCTAGTTGAGCTCTTTACCCCGTGTGCTCATCTTTACCCCGTGTGCTCATCTGGTGCTTATGTCTTCACTTCACCATGTGATAGTCACCTTCGACACACCAAACCTGGACTCGGACTTTCTTCACCACTTCTTCAGTTCCTCCCCTTCCCTACAGGACATGCTTATCCACACAGCTGTTGCTGCTGGAAATGAGGGCACTATGCCTTCTTGCTCCTCCCTCTTCTACCTCTTGGATGGATAAACATACAATTTTAGATGTTTTTCAAAGCAAAAGAGAACACTGTTAATAATTATGAAAGGACTAAAAGCAAAGTTGTGATGGGCCTGGGTAAGCATGGTTGCTTTGCTGCTTTCTCATGCAGTTAGCAACAAAGCAATGCTCCATTCTCTGTGTCTTGTTTCCAACCTTTCCATCCCCACTGCTGCTCTCTGATCTCAGGTCAACAGCATCTCTCACTCAAATAATGCTACAGCCGCCTGTCATATCCCCTGACTGCAGGCTTTGCCTATTCTACATCAGAACTCACACAACAATTCATTTGGATAGAATCACTTCACTGAGTAGAGCCCTCCAATAGATTCCCATGGGTAAGATAAAGTTCATGAAAGTAAGAATCATATTTATTTTGTTCACCATTGTATTTCCAGGAGGGCTTGGGAGAGACTCTCAGTACAAAAATATCCGTTGAATAAATAGAAAAATAATATTAATCTTTCTTACAGTAGAGAGTAATGACATAAAAAAAAAACAAAAAAACAACTAATTTCCGAAAAGCACATGGGTACATTTGATCTTATTGTTTTGGATGTTAGCCTAAGATGATCTTGGTACATATATGTCTGTGTTGTCTCCGGCATGTGAAGCCTTCTCTTTATGGGGCTTTTCCTATTATCAGTCACCACCTATGACCAAAATACAAGGAAATGCTAGCATCCCGGACAGCACAAGAGATCTGCTATCAGCAAGGCCCCTTTTGATTCTTAACTCTTTCTCTTATATTGAGAAATAATTGACCAGTTGGACTTTAGACCTGAAGAAGTCATCCTGAGTAAGGTACGAAGAGTTAAAATGCTTGAGAAGAAAACTCAGCATGCATGACTTTCCTGTATCGCAACATAATAGGGCTCCAGCTAATTTAAACCACATAATTGCAGTATGGAAGAGATTTGCCACCTCTTGGAAAAGAATGGAAAATCTACATCATGACTCATGCAATTATGTGATAATGATATGGAATAGAAGTGGCTTTTTGAATCTATGCATCAACTCAACGACTAACTGAATATTTACATAGGCAGCAAGTAAAATCCGAAATTTCCCATTGCACATCATACTGAGGAAGCAGTTCTGCATCACTCCAGGATTGTTTGTTGTGCGAGGAAGTCAGCACCTCTTATAGTTTAATATTTGTATCTACATAATAAATTAATAACACAATTTACAATATGTATCTTTTAGAATATCAAGTGATATCATGATCCAAAAAGGTTTCATAAACTGAAACGCTTGTGATAGAAGCTGCTCCTGGCAGATACGACCTAGAGGTTAGCCCTTTGGGTTCTTCACATAAAAATGCAAACCCATGAACAGTAGGACTGACATTACCAAAAAACAGCTTTTAAGAAATCTTAGCAGTCTGTCATATAAATATATAATGATGGGTTTTGTAAAGTACATGTTATTAATTAAATACCCTGCCACAGTGCATGCCTAAGCCTTAGGGGCATCCTGAAGTATGGATTATTTAATTCGATCATCCTTTGAAGTCACTTGGCTTCATCATCTCCTACAATCTCATGAAACTTGCCCACTTTTAGACTGTTAACCGTAAAAAACGATCACTCTGAGATTCTCAGTAGTGAAATAAGAATACAGCTATGTGTAACATAGTTTCTGAATAGCAGCTGGAAAATAATTTATTCCTAAAAAAATTCTAATGAGGAGAATAGAACTTCAGGTCTATGAAAACTTTAAACAACTATGAAGTTGGAGAATATTATAAATATCTAAATTACTTATGTACTGCTTAAGGCATTCCTAGCCTCAGGTTCTCTAAATTTATTTTTGTTTAAAAATTATGGATCAAAATGTTGTATGAAATTCTGAAGAAATTATATAAGCAAATTTTTTTTTTAAGTAAGCATCATGGTTCAAGAGTGTATTGAAAGGTAAAAATGTGGAAAATGTTATTTTACTTCACAGTAACACATGGGCAGTTCTCTTGTTGTACACATAAATTTTTGCCATGATTTCCATTTAGCTAAATGTATTCAGAATTGGGTGAGATAGAGCCTACTGTGCTGTCTTCCTTTTTAAACACAGTTGAGTCTAGGGGCTAAGTTATCTCTGAAATTTGCATGGATGCTTTGTCCCAGATTTTCCTGTCTTTAAGACCCACTTATCTTGATTTCCCACTAACTCTCCTGCTTCCCATGTTGGCCTTCTCAGATTTAATCTATATTTTGTTACCAGAATGAGTTTTCTAAAATGCAAATGTAATTAAAAAACTACTTTAACTGTTTTACATTCAAAAGGAAACAGCAAAAATCACCACATATAATCCTTTCATGACCATTCGCCAATCAACCTCTTCTACCTCATCTACTGAAAATTCCTTCAGGGAATTATTAATTATTTAGAACCATTCATCCACCCATAGCTAATCAGATGGTCTTCCTTCTATTGCTGCAGAGATTAGTAAACTGTGGCTCATGAGTAGTATCCAGTCCATTTTGACTTAAACAAAGTTTGTAAATACACAACTTATAAAATAGAGTAATGCAAATTTGTTACCAATATATACACCTATCATTAGGGTATGTAGACTCCATTTAAAATACATCGTAACCTCTTGTGTCATTAGACTTAATTCTTGTCAACTTGGTGATAAAAAGATAGATAATATACATTTGACTCTTACTAAAACGGTTTTTGAGATACTTGAAATACTTATGCGTATTTCTTTTCCAAAATGCTTACTATTTAGTCTTCAACTTTTTCCTTTTTATCTTTTTGTTTTTAATACTAGATATGGATACTAATTCTTTTATATCTGGCATTATGGCTTGTGCTAAATGTTCTCCCAAGATGCTCATAGGCTTGTGGGTGGGGCTTTTCAGAGGTGGCCGGGTCTAGGAAGTGTGATGCTGAGATTACGTGTGTGAGGCTGGGATGAAAGGTGTGTGATTACTCAGTTTGTGAACTGATTGGTCTGCCATAGCTCTGGGTGTGGATAATGGAAGGGCCCACCCAGGCTGTGGGAGGCACCACCCAAAGGGCAGTACCCTGGAAGTGACAGAGGGGAGAGCCAGACCAATGCCGCCACTGCTTTACTACTCCACTGCTTTGCTGCCTCCTGGACGCCAGGAGCTGTTTCTCCTCTGCAATGCCCCTCTGTGCCGCCACCCTGTCTGGATGCCTGCCAGCTGTGAGCTGAAACTACAAACCAAGTAAACCTTCCCTCCTTTGACTTTGGGTTGAGTATTTTGTCTCAGCAATGAGAAAAGTAACTAAGGCATGGGGACGCTATTCTCTTTCAGGTGTGGATGCAAATCCTTATCAAGATGGTACAGAGGAGGAAAGAAAAATCTCCCAAATTCATGGTTACGATCCTTATAACAAAAGACAGATTAATAAGAGAAAAACATGACATTCTATGTAATAAAGTTGTCTGAGACACGGCAGCCTCCCTAAGAAAATGAAGTCCCAAAGCCACAGTTAAACTTGAGTGTTTTTATAATTGGCCTGATGAATGGTGGGTGGTCAGAGAAAAAGTGATAGAGCGAAGAGCAGGACCTCACTAAGCAGAGTACAGCTTGCAAGCCCATTTGTTCAGGCGGCTTCCTTTCCATGTCAGTGAGGGAGATCTCATATTTGAAGAACTTCCTAACTGTTCAGGGAAGAGTCAGAAAATCCTCTCCAGCTTTTATGGCCTGCATCAAGGGAAAAGGGTGTGGAAAGCTCAAAGACACTTTCTTGCTTCTGTTGTTCTCTTACTAGCTTTTCAGCTTAACATATTTAATACGCGAAGATATCATACTTTGCGATAATGTATTGTGAGCACCGTTAGCGGCCTTTCCCCTACTGCATTCATAGTAGATTGGTGAATACCAGTTTTTAATTTTTATGCAGTCAAATACGTAAATCTTCTTGTAGTGATTAGCACTCATTGTTTAATCAGGCCTTTTCCAAGTTGAATTTAAAAAATGTTTCCTTTTTTCTCTGAAAGTTGTAAAACTATGTATGTCATGTAATTTAATCCTGGATTGATGCCAATTGCTTTCAGAGTATGATACATAGGAGGGAGTGTGTACAGATTTTTCCTCTTGCATAAATATCCAGTTATCAGTTACAACATGTAAATCGATCCAATGATCGGCAAAACTACTACTGTCCTGAAGTAATATTACATAACTGCAGAAATCATTTTCTGGATTGTGCATTATTTCTTAGGAGGCAACAAATCTATTCATGAAGATGTTACATGACTTAAATTACTTTATGGTATATTATCATCTGTGGAAGTCGTATTTCCATGACTAATTCTGTTCTTGCTCATCTTAGCCTTTCTATTTTATTCTCTGTAGCTTCTTCAGATCCAAAACTTATGTAATAATTTATCTCTTCACTTTTGTCAAACCCACTATTAAGTTTATTTAGAGTTATTTTACATTTGGATCCATATGTTTTTCTTTTCTGAAAGTACCACTGCATCATTTAGTAAGTAGCTGTTTGTTTTGATACTCCTGATAGCACCTCCATAATTTTTATGATTTGCCTTTTAGTTCTGTAAATGTTTTATATGCAGCTGTTTTTATTTTACACTTGATGGTCCTGATACCTGCAGTCCTTGGAGGGTTTAGAGCTGGTGCTTCTATTCACTCACACAGTGAGGTGCTTTCAAGAATGCTTGGTGACCTTTGATGGTGAGTTAATTGCTTTATGTGAGTCTGTGGGAACCCCAGAGACCTAAATTGATCATGCTTTCATGTAAAACAGAATTTGCATCTTCTTATGCTCAGAGCCAAGGTTTCAGAGGACATAGGCACATCTGCCAGCTCTCAGACTCACTCGGGCTGGGCAACCCTCATGACAGGGAAGCATGGCTTTAGCATCCACCTCTGGGGAAGACCAAAAGCTTCTGGGCCCTACTCAGTATTCTCAGCTTCAATCACACACATTTATTTATTAAATTTACTGATGTCAGAATAGTAGGTCCTTAGCAGTATCTCTTAGCTGCTGTGAGGCCAGCAGGGTCTCTAAAGATGTGTCCTCTCTCAGGAGTGCTCTGAATACCTAGTCTGCCAGGCTCTCAGAACTGGAAGTTAGACTATGGATTCTGACGTTATTTATTTTCCCCAAGACTGTATGTCATCTTTCAATTTCAGATAGTTAGTTTTCTAAAACCCACACATGAAATTGTGTTGCAAGTATTTTCAGGAAGTAGGCAACATACACATAAACTGAGGGCAGAGATACAATCTCTCTTCCTCCTTTCTCCTTATCACTAATATTATTATTAGTAGTAGCAGTAGCAGCAGCAGCAGTAGTAGTACTGGGGATCAAATCTAGGGCCTTGCATGATAGCACTGAGCCCCCAGCCCTCATTTATATTTTTAATGTCTAATAATGCACACAATGGTCAGCACATTGTAAATGTTAATTATGTACTTATCTAATAAATAAATCATAAATGAAAATGCTTATGATATGTGAAGGTATGTTAAATAAATATACTCATTTAGTTGATACATGCCTAAATAAGGGAATATATCAGTTAATAAATACATTAATTCTAGGATAAGCTAACTTATGAAGTTTGTGACCCTTGTTTAAGGAAAAAAAAAATCTAATCTCCACAGCGTCAATTGATAAAGAACACCAACGTGTCTGGAAAGTGAGCTAATAGGAAATACTCTAATCAGGTAAAGTTAAAGTATTTGGCTAAAAGAACACCATTAGGTTTGATCAAATTCCAGCCTTTTCACTCACTAATTAGGTGACTTTGGGTAAGTTATTACATCACTATTTCTCAGTTTTCCCACTGGTAAAATGGAGATAAATAAACATGTCTACTTTCTAGGGTGATGGGAAGACCAAGTAGGTTAAAATATGTAAAGTACTTGTCTTGGTTACTTTTCTCTCATTGCTGAGACAAAATACCTGACACCCAGAATTAAGGAAGGAAAGGTTTATTTAGCTCACAGTTTGTGGAAGTTTCAGGCATAATCAGCTGGCTCCAAGGCAGAGTGGCACCTGGCAGAGGGCAACGGTTCATGGTGTGGAAAATAACAAAAGCAACAAGAGCAAAAAAGAGGAGTGGCAGAGGGAGGAGCAAGCCTCTTTCCCTCCTTTATATTGTATGCAAACTATCAGCCCCAGGGCAGGTGCAGCACTCATACCTGATATCCCAGCACTGGACCATGGATCAGTCATGAACTCTAGAAGCCTGTCCCATGATCGCATGAGGTTTTGGGGGGACATCTATATACAAACCATGACAGTGCTTAAAACCATGCCTGCTACTTCACTTAGTAAAACTCAGTAAGTGTTAGGATATATATAATTAGTTCAAATAAAATTCTTTTTCCAAATCTAGATATTTTTGAACTGTACATATTTATTATGACTTCATATAGACAGTATTAGATATGGATAAGTCTCATTTGGATAAGACTAAAAATAAAGTCATTAATTTTATTATTCATCACCTAATACATATAGATTGAATGCTTGACACCCTATATGTTTTGGGTACAAAACATCAGAAATGTGTGGGGGCTTTTCCATCAGTGGAGTGCAGTCGGGCAGACAAGGGACCATATGCACTCACATGACTGTATACATTTATGTTTACAAATTACAGCCAGCACAATGGAAGAGGCACAAACAGGACTTCTGCATAGGGCAGAGAAGTCTATTTGGCCTCCTGACACCTAAACCAGTTCTTAAAATCATGCAATGCAGAAGCACAATTGTAGCTTTCATAAAAACAAACAAAAGGAGAGCTCAGAGGAGGTAAGTGGGCTTTTCACACAGTGTCGGTTTGCTCACAATGCAGCCTGTGCTACCTGGCCTCCCATCTGTTGCTTTTGCTCTGGAGATGTGGGAGTAGCCATCTATCGGTGTAGTTTTTTAGTACTGTACCGTTCCAAGAAAGGAAGGGAGAGAGGAAGGGAAATAGTAACAAGAAGAAACAAAAGAAAGAGAGATGGAAGGAAGGAGGGAAGGGAGTGAGGGAGGAAGGGAGAAAGGAAGGGAGGGAGGAAAGGAGAGAGAGGGAGGACCACTACCCCCAGAGGGAAAGAAGAGTTGAAGGCATAGACACGCGAGTAAGTCGGCAGGTGTCATACGTGACCCTTTCAGGAAAATGTCTCAGTGCGCGAGACTTACATGGATGGATGGGCGGCATATGAGAGGGCACTTCGACAAAGTCATAAAAGCAAGTTGAGAAAAAAGAAAACATATTCCACGCCCCATTTTAAACCCATGAAGAAGGGCTTTCTTTCTTTCTCCTTCCTTTGTTCCTTCCTTCCTCACTCTTCTTTCCTTCCTTCCCTTCATCAACTAGATAAAGTGTTCCTTGTCCAAAGCATGTGTCTGGCCCATTTCTAGCCCTGAAGACTCATCTGTGAGTGAGACAGAGAAACCCTCTGCCCTGTGCGTGTACAGCCCTAGGCTGTAGCAAGAGAGCAGGCACCACTTGGAGCTGAGTAGCGCCACACCAGAAACTAACACAGGAAGGTGAGAGAGAGCTCCTGAGGGACCAGGTCGGAGGTGGCTGCAAGACCTTGCAGAAGAAGATGTGCCGGGGGATGGTGTAGGTTTTTACTTAGATGAGGAACAATGTATCATATCACTAGCAAAAAGGCTTTAAGTTTCTTGTCTATGTATAGTGATTAAAGGGATTTCAGAGACAATGAAGCTGCTTACTTGATAAACAAGATTAACTGCTCAAGTCAAGTATTACAGGATTTCAGGGAATAATAATTTCACGTCTATGTTTTGGGGAAGCCAACAACCTAGAATTCAAATGTTATAATGCTATATACTCGTGGGAATAAGGAGCTGGTGCATATTTATGTTAATGGTAAAGTAAAGGGAGAGGAAATTAAGTGACAAAGAGCTACATCTTCCATATATTGATTACCATGTGTGGGACATCTAAGTAGTAATGCTTAGTAAGAGTAAGATAGGACTGGCTAGAGACTGCTGGGAAGGAGAAACACAGAAATACTGAATATTGTGACCACACACAGTGTTTATAGAAGTTAGGCTATGGAACAACTAGATATGAAACTTAAAGTACAGTGTTTGCAAAATGATAACTATGGAAATCTGGAGATGTTAGGGAAAAATGTTTATGATAATGTCGGTGTTTTTTTTTTTTTTTTTCTCCCATAAACTACAGAATTAAGGAAGGCTCTTCCTCAGGAAAAATTCTGGAGTATTAAAATCAAGGCAAAGCATGTAATTAAAAGGCAATGCACTTGACATTTCTCTTGGCAAAATCTCAGATCGCCAGATCTGGGCCAGTCATCCACACATGCCAGTCAGAGCTCTAACAGGGACAAAAATACATTTACAAGTAATATATGAAGACTGAGGACATTGATAGATATCAAACAAAAACTTTTAACAATATCAAATGATAAGATTGTAATCAGATCTGAAATAATGAAGATCTCCTTTTCAACCGAGACTCACTGTTCTTTTTGTAAATCCAAGGATTAAGACTCGCTGCCTTTTTTGGCTGGTTTTTAGCTGTGAATTCTATTTCCATTTTGAGCCAGTCATTTTCCACCACGGCTTGGATAATTCATTAATCTGGCATATCTCAGGAGAACAAGCCACATGGTTTCAATCATATTAATAGAGGTCACACTGCAATTTTCACAGGTGTTTATTTACTAAATTAGAGATTGCCTTCATACTGTAGAGAGGCGCCAGATTAAAAACGATTTTATTTGTGTTACAGCTATTCCAGGAAAATTTGGTATCAAGTCTAAATTATTAATAAATGCTTTGGAATTTGAGATGGGGTTTTAATCCTAAAATATCTTTCTGGCCCTGGATGAATGGATGGATGGGAGCCATATTTTTAAGTAGTTGTCAAATGTCCAAAATTATCAACTGACTAAACTTCACAATTTCTAATTTTCAAAATGTCAAAAACATGTGTATATCCAAAAAAGTTAATGGATTACATTTTGTATACTTTTAGATAGTAAGTTTTTTTTGTGTTCAAAGCCTTCCCCTTGCCTAAATAAGACTCTTTCAATACAATAAAATCCCAGCTGGGTGTGGCAGCCCATGTCGATAATCCCAGCACGGTGGGAGGCTGAGGCAGGAGGATGGCAAATTCCCAACCCAGTCGGGGCAAGTTAGCAAGATACAGGGTTGTGGATGTAGCTCAATGCAAAGGCTCTAGATGAAATCCCCACTACCACTACTACCAAAAAAAAATATTCCCATCTCTCCCATGTGTCTTCTCTAGCCCTTTAATCTCATCCTGGTCTTCTGAATTCTAATGCCCCTGTTGGTTTTGCCTCTTATTTGCATAGAGTTGAGGAAGTTATATAACTTCTTTGACTCAGTTTCTTTACCTATAGAATGGGGCAATAATCTTTCATATATACTCCATGGATTCAATACAGTGATGCTGAAGAAAGCACACAGAGCTCTTTTCCCTGTGTGTGGCTCTCCTGGCTGTCTTCTTTGAGGGTCCATGTCAGCATTTGCAGTACAGAGAAAAGATTCAGGAAATGTGTAATCCACAGATCCCTCACCGTATCTTAGAAATCCGACAGAATTTGCCACTGTGTGGAGAACAGAGTTTTTATTCAATGCCAATAAATTGTTAAGTATTTGCTTACTATTCCAAAAGCCACAGCAGTTGGTAGAAATTAGTTTTTAGGAAAATTTAAGTGCTGGGCAATGGCGCCTTCAGCTCACTGTCCAAGCAACATCCTCTCTCTCCCCAGCGGCTCCCAGGCTGCTCTGGGGTCTACTGTGGCCACACTAGAGGGATTCTCTTTGATTTGCCCATTTGCATTTTTTTTTTTGGAGCCACGGTCTCATTGGGTAGTTCTTGCTGGCCTTGAACTCACTATGTAGCCCACGCTGGCCCTGAACTCATGGCGAGTCTCCTGCCTCAGCCTCCTCATGCTGGGATTATAGGTGTGCGCTACCGCACCTGGCTTCCCTTCGCATTCTTGCCATCTCCATTTGGCCCCTGACGTTTCCTCTCTCCAAATCTCATGATCAGAGCTTTTAAAGAAGTGACACCACTTTCCTGTGACCTTCGGCACATTTGCTTTTCCAAGCACCTCCCAGCTCATTACAGCCACTGCTCACAGACTTCGCCGATAGAACAGCACTGAACCGTCAGCGCTGGTTACTACGCTTCTTGAATCAAATGAGCTCAACCAGCACCGTGACTCCTACTTTGGGAGCAAAGGACGCTGCCCTGCATCCTGAAGGGAGCTCTTGAGGCATGGTCCTCCTGAGTCACCATGCCACACAGCGGGCCTGCAGTCCCGAGTGCCCGAACACCTACCTTCCTGGCGGAACCAGGGCCTCTGCTGTTAACCTCCATTCCCTTCTCACGGACTTCACTGAGCCTCCTATCTATGACAATCCCCGTGCTGGCCTCAAGATGTTTTCACATTTCACGAGAGCAGACAGTAAAGATTTTGAAGGAAATTATATTCTTTCACAGTTTTGCCCATATTTCATAGATTAAGTGTGTGGATCCTGCATCTACTTCACTATTTGGGTATCACTGCAGAAACCAGAACACTAGAGCACAAGATTACAAATTCCAGTGACTAAGTCCCATCCTCAGCACATTTTCCCGTTTTAAAAAATGTTACACAACTTCTCTGACCTGTTGCGATGGAGCTGTGAGGCTGGAGGAAGCAAAGAAAAGAACAGAAGAATCACAGCCAATCCTCACCTCTGAAAAAGCAGGTGTGATCTGAGAGACGAAGCCACAGAAAGACCCAACATAGTTTTACAGTTATTCCACAAAGACTAATTTCTGATTTCCTCAACAAGAGTCAAGGTGAAGTTGGAAGGGAAGACTTGCAAACATCACAGGTTCTACTCTATTGTTCTTAGGTTCTGGGGGTGGGGGAGAAATAAGTCTTTGTTTTTCAAAATATAAAAATTCATCCTCAGTCTAATTCCTCCATTTCCTCCCTGCATCATCTTTTCCTTTCATTTCCTCTACTGATAATGTACAATGCCCTCAAAGTCCTTTCCACACCACGCTAGGTCAGTGAGATGTGTGCAAGAGACCTAGCCTTGAGCCTGTGTGAAACCAGAGCCGCTCTGTGCAGAGGTGCCTGTCCCAGGGTCGCCTCTCCCCCTGCACTTCTGGGTTGTGTCTGCAGTTTCCATGCCACAGTTGTGTCAGGAAGAACTGGCATGATTCTACTCCCCCCTCCTCAGAGGCAGACCAAGAGTCACAGGAATTCAGTCCAAACCGGCCTGTGGAAGCTGTCCCTGCTCATCCCTGACAGGACAGTGAGTGAGCGTGGACAACCAGAGTGATTTCTCCTGGGAACAGAACATTTTTAGACACACTGAGCCCTGCGTTTCTTTGCACAATAGTTCCAGTAAGGGACAGATGGAAAGAGTAAATCTGATTTTATTAATTGTGGAGGTCAAAATGGTGATGATAGGTAAAAGGCTTATCCTGGATTGACACTGTATTATATTCAAAGGAAAAAAATGCTTATCTTTTCAAGGTATTCTTCTGTCATGGGGAAGGGAACTGACAACAGTACAACCCTTGAAGAAAACTGCACTGGGACTACAGCTTCTCTGGTTGCAACATGCTAATTCAGTCCAGTATAACATCTGGCCACTGTCTGAGGCCTCCAGTGCACAAGAAAAAAGATCCAAAGCATGATGATAGGCTCTTTTGAACGGACAACTGCCAGTCTCTAAAAAAGCTGAGATGCTGAAAATTCTCCAGGTGACCCTAAAAAGGGAGGGCTTGGGACCAGCAGGAAGATCTTCAAAGAAACCTCTTGTGGAAGGTCTAACAACACAAAAAAGATTTGCAAAGTGATAAAAACAATCACAGGGTATGTATCCTTACATAGGCCTAAATGCCCTCCATGTTCCTTCCACAGTTATGTACTATTCCTTCTGGACAGAATAGAAACTAGGATAACTACAGTTTTTTTAACTGGGTTAGGGTTAGGCTTAAGGTGGAAGAAAATGAGGTGAGTCCATGGTTGGGGTGGGGTGGGTCTGATGTTTTCCATTCTTTATGGATCTACAAAGGATCTACAAGGCTCTTAAAGTGGATCAGCAAACCATGGTCTTATGAGTCTTGTTCCCTAGAAACATTTTTAAAGAAAAAGGAAAAATGTATATGTATATATATATATATATATCAGTAGTAGTAAATATATAAATTAAGTATTAGGTAGCAAAATAATAATTCAATATTTTCAGCTTATGAAATGGGAACTGGCTGTTATGTAACATCTGACATCTCCTAGAATCTCCATTGACTTTATGAAGAATTCTGGGCGACATGCCACAGCAAGAGTAAAGGTTTTGCTTGTGCTGCAGGGCCGAGTGGAGAGACCCAGTCTGGACACGAACACACAGGTTGTCCAGCCAATGAATGCTCTGACTGGGAACTGAAAGGACGGCAGAGGGGTTCTGAGATCAGCTGTCACCAATCTCTAGGGCGCCGGTGCAGCCCGGGGACAGATGTGGAAGGCAGCTCCTCTTCAGGAAACACAAACAGCTGCACACTGGCTGGGGCATGGTTTGAATGTCTTTGCGACAGCTCATACTGAAATCCAGTTCCAATATTCAATTCTGGCTCACACTAAAAGGGTGTGGAGAGCTTGATCCATCATATTTGGAGATGAGCGTTACGGGAGGTAACTAGGATTAGCCAAGATCATGATGGTGAGGCCCTATGAATGTGCTGCTGGCTTTATAAAAGGAAGGCCAGAGACTCCAGTTAGCAATCTTACCTCTGTGCACAGAAGGCCCTGGTGGACTGGAACTCTGCAATGTCTCCACCCACAAGGAGCGCCTCACCAGATACATCCTGTACCTCACACCTCCACAACCAGATGAGCAAGCCCTCATTCTTTATAAACCACTCGGCCTATGGCCTGTAGTTATAGCCACTGAAAATGGTCTACAACCACCCCTCTGCTTTTATGATGTAAAGTCTTTCACCGCTTGCACGGGCTTTGGGCCTTCAACTTATAGCTTTCTGAAGTCAAATTCTATCCATCAAACTTCTCTAGGAGGCAGAGAGTCAGAGTCTAGTCCCTCACTTTCTTTCAACTCTGGACCTGGTATTTCCATCCTTCTCTTCCTACCATTCCTATTATTTTTATCACTGAATTTGCCTAGGAAAGAATTCTTTTCAAAAATACGATGTTTGGCTCCTGCTACAAAAAAGAAAAGATTCAAAAATATGATGAACACAAAGAAACATTTTCATTTAGCACATTTTCAAGCGGATTATTTTAGCTGTTACGTTTAAATTTAAATAGAGAACGTATCTAGGGCAATCAGATAATTCACAGATTCTAGTCTCTGTTCGCTTGTATTATTTTTCTTTCCCAAATGTGTGTTTAACCTCCTCCCACAGTTCCAAGCTGAAATATTTCCAGTCATAACAGTAATTCAATCCTTTAAGCACATAATATTTCAACCCATACGAACACACTCAAATAATTCCTTATAGGAGCCGGGTAAACAGGCAGACAAATCTTAACCTAACACAACACCGTGTACCTTGGTAACAGAAACTCTAGTCTGAACGCATGGCCCAAACTACTTGCAATGTAACAGATGATGTTCTCAATATAAGATTTTGTTGCTATGGCATCAGCAAATCATGATTTTATGAAATCTCTTGTTTATCAGAATTTTTTAAGGAAAAAGAAAAGATTAACAGTTGGCTATTCTATGTTTCCATTTATAATAAATGTTAATCCAGTAGGATAAATATTAATGTTAATATAATCTTAGTATACAAAATCAGCACCACATTTCAACTACTTTCTGATAACACCTAGAATTTGTCAGCAGATTCTGTAGTATCAACGCTATAGTTTTGTATTCATTAACTTGTACCAATAGAATGAATACAAGAGAATAAAATGTAAACTGTAATATTTACTTTCTCTATTGAGGTCATACAGAGTGTTAGTTTATTTTGAAGCATAATAAGCATATCTTTGACATACGTGGAATACATTCTGCAAAGCTGAAAAAATTTGCCAGTCTGTTTAAATTAGATTATCTTGAGCTATTCCTAAATCCCCAACAAACAGCGAAGCATAGTTTTGTATTCTACATGTATGAACCTGGCTGACAATAAGATTTGCATAAGCCCTTCTCTCCCTCTGAGGCTAAGTTTTGTTTTTCTTCATTAGTTTGCATGAATTCAGATTGCGAAGTCTCTGGTTCAGACAACTTTTGTTTCCAAATTTTCTGATAGCAAAGTTATTTGAGCCAAACCTCAAAGGATACAACACACCCTTATCAATCTTTTGCTAATTTGTCCTCCCTTACAGAGAAGGAAGAAGTAAACACATTTAACTGAAGATGAAAATCAATGGTCTGTAGACTAGAAAGTTCTGGTTTTATCCCAGCTCAATATGGTAAAATGCTGACTAAACAACTGCACCTCAGAGAAAAGGTCAAAAAATAATTTTCTGTGTACATATTGGTTTCTCACGGCCATTGTAAAAAAAATTCCACACATTTGTTTGCTGAAAACAACATTCATTTATTAGGGTTCTGGGAGCTAAAAGCGCGAAGGCAGCAGTACTGGGCCAAAGCAAGGCAGAACTACGCTGGGTTCTTGGCCTCCGCCAGGTCCTGGTGGTTGTCGGCCCCGTGACGTGGGGAGCCCCGGCATTCTAAGTTCTGCCTCATGCTTACACTGCCTTCTTGCATGTGTCAGCTCCTAACCTCTGTCTTATTAGGACTCATGGAACTGAATTTAGGGCCCATTCTGCAAAACCAGGATAATCTTTCCCAGTCCAGATCCTCTGGTGAATCACATCAGCAGAGTTCTCTTTTTTATTAAAAGGTAAAATGGACTAGGACCTGATATCATCATGTAGCCATTATTCCTTATACTAAAATCTGTATGATTGCTGACATGTGTCAAACAGTATTGCTCAAGCTACATACTTCCAGCAATCAAGAGAACCCAAGAAACCTAAGGGATAAGAGATCTACATGACGGTGTTGTTCGGAAAGGAGGATAAAGTTTGTCATCTGCCGTGTTTCTGACAGGGTATGGAGCCCCCTTCTGTTTATTCCCCACTTCCTATGACAGGTCATTGCTGCTAAGAAAACATGGTTATTCTCCTCTCATTCATACAAACACTCACTGAAAGAGGCCCTGAAACTTACTTTCATAATTTATTCTTCTATTTGTGTATAGCTCTAATTTTCTTTCTTTTACAAAAGTAAAATAACACCATTCAGTCATAATAGCTACTTCTTAATTGATAGAGGGCTACATTTAGAAGATGGATGAGTGTTACTCCTTAGGCTACAAAAATAAAAATACTTGAGTTAGGAAAACCTGTTCTGGGATTTGGCAGAAATCTTTTTGCTGTTTCTGAGACCCATTTTTCACATTTTACAGATGTTATAAGCAACTCAAGTTGTTTAGGTTTGTTTCTGAGACTATGGAATACATATGTACATTGTGCCTCGGTTCACGAACCTGATTCTTTCCACAGCTCTGCTTCAAACCGAGTTGGATGAGAACCGAATCAAATCAATAGTTAGGATCAATGTTGACCTCACAGGGCAATTTAAT
>NW_004955436.1:9037461-9118377 GCF_000276665.1 Chinchilla lanigera
ATATATATGGTTGGAATGTAGCAAGAACTAATGCAGAGTTATTAGCATTACTATGGGAGTGTAAGGCATTACTAGCATGCAACATATTATAGTCCTGAAGATTACATAATTTTGAAAAACGTAAGGGTTCTTTTTTATTGCATGCGTTATACAACAGTCTTTTCTGTTTTCTTTGCTTATCATGGAAGTTTTAGTAGTAAGTAAGTTATTAATTTTGTGTAATTTCCTTCCCCACTAAAATAAGTAGAACCTGACATCACACTGAGATTGTTGTTGACGCAGTACTCTAACCAGTGTGCCCTTTCACATACTGTGTACGCATTAACCCATTCATTAAGTTGTTTTCCATCACCCGCTGTTCAACCTGAGGAGATAGGTTAAGTCAGTGTTAGGCTTGAAGCAGGCGGGCTAGAAGGGAAGGAGTCATTAAACAAATAGCTGATTCTAATGAATTTTGGGGCTACATAGAAAAAAGATGACTTTTTTTTTTCAGACAGGATTGTGTTTCAAAATGCTCAGAAGACTCTGAAATTCTTGATGGACATCACCACTTAGCTCATAACTTACATCAAACACTTGTTCCACAGCTAACACATAGTTTTACCGGCAAGAGAGGAAAATAGCTATCCCTAGGCCGGGAATAGAGCTCAGCGGAATGGTGCCTGCCTCACAAGCAGAAGGTCCTGAGTTCGATTTCCAGTACCAAAAAAAGAAAATAACTCTCACCACGTTCTAAGTGAGGCATGTTTACTTACCTGGCATTTCTTGAATTGATGTACATAACAATTCTGCTACAAGCAGCCTTTACTAGCAAGTTTCCCACCAGGCGATGGTTTGTGCATCTCAGTAGGATGTATTATCTGATGGTTCATTAGCTCATTCAGTGAAGAAATATGTGTTGGGTAATAATATAAGTCAGGCGGTGCGGTGATCGCATGAAATGAATAAGGCAGTTTCCATATTCAAAGAGTTCTAAAAGTCTTTCAGGAAATTGGGTGCCTAAAAGTCAAACTGACCTTTATAAATTTTTTTTCATAGCTTCCTCTGTTGAATGAATGATCATTTAGGAGTTTCATAAATGCCAAGTTCTGCTAATATATTATTGCAATTAACTCTCACAAGCACCTCGGAGGCTTGCTAAATCTCCTTTCACATGAGGATGAGGACAGGGCTGGGACCGCCTTGTTCCTACTTTCCAGCCGCGGCTCATTTCCTTAAGTTCCTGACTCCACCCTCTGCCCAGTCCAATCCATTGGTGGTTTAAGACCTAAACATGATCTCAGCATTGGCGTGTTTAAAAGTGTGCAGTGTTTTCCGGGAAAATGAAAATGGGGAATATAAGGTACAATAAATTTATTATTTATGTCAGTTTTTAGCCATTTGAGATGAAAACACATAGTAATGTAATAAAAACTCAGGATAAAATAGTAACAATATGTACAAATTATAATCACTGCAATTATGAAAAATATCTACATAAACATTTGATGAGAAAAAAAGATTGAAATAATAGCAGCTGTTTAGGATATTGTTTCAGAAGACTTTGGAATGTTTTATTTTTTTATTTTTTGGTTTTTCTCCGGTACCGGGAACCGAACTCACAACCTTGCGCTTGCCAGGCAGGCGCTTTTGCCGCTGAGCTAAATCCCCAGCCCCTACTTTGGAATGTTTTAGTCGTCATTTTAAGAAATTTTAAAGTAGAGATGAATCCCTGAAGCATGGTAGACAGTTCCCCATCTGCTCTCACAGGAAAGTCACTCCTGGGTCCTTCAATCCTTTCATACATCTGCAGAAACATCCCCTTTAGCATCTTTTCTTCCCAGCTTCTCTGTATGTTTCATGAACATTCTACTAATCTTTCATACCTACGTGCCTGAGTTCACGCTATTCCTATGTGGGTATGGCCTCTGAGCTCAAGTGAAGTACAATTTTGTAAGGAATTAATTTCCACATCCGGATTAGTTTCCACACTCTGCATGAAATTTGTAGCAGATCCATCAGGTTTTCCAACTCTTCATGATTTCTTAAAAGCACGGATTACACCTTACTGACTTAATATTTACTCAATACTTCATATAGGACAGCCGGCAGAAACAAGTACACAAAAAAATTATACTGGTTAAACGTTTTCATCAACTTTCTTAAGTGAGATCATTTTTATACACTGTACTTTGATGGTTGCCGATTTATTAGGATATTCAATGGATTTCATTCTGGTACTACACTAATCCTACTCTCTGATTCTCCCAAGTTCCTAAGTCTTCTGTGAGCTGAGAACCTGGAATCTAGGTGAAGTTAGAATTGTGTTGAGCTGCTTGAAACTTCATTTAGGCAGCTAGTACTGTGATCACTTGGTCAGTTGAAGGCCAGATTTTGTACTTTGTCAACTCTTCAAAAAACTTGTGAGCACCGTGTTTCAAAGGTGCTGAAGGATGAAGATGGAAGATAAAAAATTCAGAATTTGTGCTCCCAACATAACACTGTCTTAGGTTAAGTCTCCCCTAGAAGCAGAGCTTGAGCAAGATTTGAGTGCGCACGAGTCATTAAGGGAGCGCTTTCAGGTAAAAAGGACAGAGGGAAGTAAGCACAGACAGAGGAGCTAAGGAAAATGTGGTCTGAGATGGAACCTAACTTCAGCCTGATCTCGCCGGAATCTCAGGAGCATGAATTGCTCCAGAGTTGACCGCACCTTGGAGTGAGCGTGTTAGCCTTTGTACCCCCGTGACACGGAGTCACTGGCTATGAACCCATAAGGTGGAAAGGCGAGCACTCAAGGCCTTACACAGGCAAATGCTTCCTGTTGTGATACTGAGACACTGTCTCCTCATGCTCACAGCAGTGGGGAATTCTGTGAGGGTCAAGCCCGGGCACCAAAAGTGACCAAAGTCACACAAAAACAAAAGCTTCAAGCAACAATATAATCGGGTTGTTAAAAAGAATACACAGCAGCAAGAAAAAGAGACATACTTTGAAACATAAAAAACATAGAATTTGTAAATTACTGAGCAGGGTTCACATTATCTGCACATCCTGACCTTATCTGGAGAAACACCTGAAAACCTGACTCTTCCATAGGGCGAGTGTATCACATGAGACGTGGCTGCTTCTGACTTCCTATGTCGGGCTGCACATCTTGAAATTGCTCCTTAGATTAGTTTAATCTCATGGGAGTTTTCACATGTGTGACTCAAACTGAGAAAGAAGGGCCTCTTCCTCCCCTTAGAACAAGTCAGGTATTACAGAGCAGTTCGCACAGGTTTGCTATTTTGTTTCTAAGTCAGAAATCAAGTTCAAAAGAATTTTAAGCTTAAATACAAAGAATTCTTAGCTAAAGTCTAAACTATGATTCTCTACAGAAAAGGATACAGTACATCTCAAAAATGGAGATTTTTTACAATAATCTGAATATTGTATTACTATTATTATTATTGTTATCATTATCATTATTTGGTCTTTCTGAAACGGGGTCTAGCTATGCAGTTCAGGCTGCCCTTGAGCTCACTTTGTAGCCCAGGCTGGCCTCGAACTCGCAATGATCCTCCTGCCTCAGCCTCAAGAGTACTGGGATTACAGGTGTGCACCACCACGCCTGGCTGATTGGATATTGCATTATTGAGTCATGGTATTCATTTTCCCCACACAAATACTTTTAGACACAGATTAAGATCAAAGAAATATACTCAGTGATACGACAGATCAAATGAAATAAAATGGAACCTCCAGTTTGGCAGAAATGCTGGAAATTAGGGAAATGTGGTAGAAACTCAGCATCTGAACCAAATGAGGGCGCAGTCGGGGGGCTGAAGCAGAAACAATGGAGCTCAAGCTTGGAAAGCACTGACATCACCTTGCTGCACACCCCTGAAAACCACTCGGGCAGCAGGCTTGTCATTTAGGTGACCTAGACAGGGACGGGTGATTTGGATACGATCACATAATGGATTGGTTTGTAGAATGAAGGTCATCTGATTCCAGCCTGGTACCTTTTCTTTCAAACTGCAGCTGAAGATGTGATTCCTGTTCTTTGAAATTTTGTGCTTTGGAGGAGGAGGGAGTACAATAGTAATAATACAAGTTCTGTGACTCTAATGCCATAGAAATGCTGCGGGATACAATTCTGGGTATTTTTTTTGTTTGTTTGTTTTTTTTTTTTGGTTTTTCTCCGGTACCGGGGACCGAACTCACGACCTTGCGCTTGCTAGGCAGGCGCTTTGCCGCTGAGCTAAATCCCCAGCCCAATTCTGGGTATTTATTAAATGAAATTCCCCGAACCATTCACAGAAGAAATGGATGATGCAATTCCAACATCTAGGTGAAATTTCTGAGTGTTCTGCATGAGGCTGGACCACAGCGATCAGTTACTGTTGCTGCTGCTGTTACAGGTGTGCAGCTAATGGAATAATGCCGAGTAACGAAAACTCCAAGTCTATGTTTTCTCCGCGTCTTCCTATCTGCTAATAACCCGCCCACCTTCAGATGTTTCTGTGATCAAAACTGCTTGATCTTAGACTCCTTTTGTCTTCTTCCTTCATCCTTCAATTTGTGTATCTTGAATTCTGAGACAGTTTAAAGAACTGACAAAGACGCACTTTCTCTTTTATTCTTTCCCTATACGAAATGCACCGGAAGAGTCCAGGGACCTGTCTACATCAGCATCCTGTCTCAGGTCCTGTCTCTTCCAGCATCTTCCCCCAGCATCCTCCTGTGTGACAAGTACAAAAGCTGCAAGTATGGGAAACTTCTGCAGGCCAGGGTGCGGCAGCCACACCGCAAGAACTTCCTGGGGAAGGCAGGTGTTACCGAACAGCTCAATGTGTCTGGTTTCCATTGCCTGCTCAGATCTCAACGTTCTGTCCGACTTGGCCCTATGGTCTGTTTCTAATTTCCAGCTTCTGTGTAACAAAACCACTGAAGCTTCCTCTGGCTCCTTCCTCTGCCCTCAGCCTCTGCACATCCTGATTTCATCTTTCCTTAGTGGTGCTGATGCAGTGGCTTCTGCCCCTCCTATCCTCCTGCTTCTGCCTTTGCGTTGTGTGTTGCAGCCTCTTTGGTTTCTCTCCTGGCTTCTGAATCTGGGTAAAGGGTCATGCTGCTTCCCACAAACTTATATGTAATATAACAACCACTGTTAGTTTCCTGTTATCTTGTTTTGAAATTCTATATTGTTTTTATTGTTTTTGTGTTGTTTCACTTTTTGTTGTTTTTTGTATGCTTTTCTGTTTAAAAAAGTTTCCCTTATTTAAGGATAAAAAGATCCACTGATTTCATTTTCCAAGAGCTGAGCGGGCTCTAAGGCAAGAAAGGCTCTCCATTTCCACACTTTAGTTCACTTCCTTCAAGAAAGGAGTCGGTAAGATGCTCACAGATGCAGAGCTGGTGCTGCCAGGGCACAACCATACAAAGAGCCGAGGTACAGAGGGCAATACTGCCGGAAACTGACCCCAGACTGTATCCCTTTGGGTTTTCAAAGCTCAGTTTTGATAACCCAGAGGTACACCCTGAATCAGGGCCAGGTTCTGCGATCTTCCCCGGGAGAAAGTGGCTGAGTTTGTGTCTAAAGAACTGGTGGGGAGGTGAGTGAAGACATTATGGGACCTAGGGAGTAGGGGGCAGCAGACGAAAAGCAGAAAGGAAAAGAACACAGTTTCAGTGCCTCTAAATCTCTTCCCATTGTCCAGACTTCCCGAGGGGCATCATGGAAAAGCACTACCAGTTTGGGTACAGTAGGCAGCAGTCAGGCCCTGGCACAGATGGCAGAACTAGGGTCAGTCTGACAGGCAGCCTTGTGCAGGTCTATTGGGACGCTGACGTCAAAAATGACCAAGGAGGAAGCAGTTGTTGGTCAGGGTTTGGGTGAGAAAATCCAGTGGACAAACCTATTTTTCTACAAGGCGCAGGACTTATTCACACTTTATGAGATCACAGCTGTCTTCACAATGGTTAGTTTGCTAGGTTATTGAGGATTTCAGAAGAGCATATGTCTTCCATCATGACATGAAGGTAAATATTTTATTTTACAGACACAACAATTCAGAAATTAAATAAAAAGTTGAGATTACACTTCAAGAAAGATTCTTATATTAAGAGGTACAATTGGGTATTAAAGGTTAATTTCATGTCAGGATAATTTAGTATACACATAGTTTGAATAAGTTCCTGTGAATGCCAAAGAGGAAGTGAACACCTTAGATACCACTCACTTTCACATCAAAAGAAATGATTTTTGAGCTGTAAGACCGTCTGAATAAAGACTGGTTTCCCAGTACAAGCCATGCTTTTGGCAATAACCATGTAAACTCACCCATCCTCAAAATTATCTTTTCCATATAATGGGCAAAGGATTTTAAAAGGTCAACAGAAAAATCCATATGTACAGTTAAAGAGATGAAAGTCTAAGCATACTTCACTCGAGAGAAGGCAATCTGGCACCCCTATAGTTTTCCTTTGTGTTTTCAGAAATAACCCAACAACCTGACAGAAAAGCTACAATATATATTCAAATTGATGAGCAAGTTTTGATCAGCATTATTTCAAACATAGTAAAAGAATCAATAAAGTTTTCATTGACAAGAAGATTTGTGTTTACATGTATATTTTTAACAAACAAGCTGTATTCATTCCGACTCATTCATGCATGCAATCAGTACAAAATTGACTATCAGAGTATTGTAATGTAAATAGTTCTATTGAGTGAGCTATTCAAAAGAAAAAAACAAAGCTCCAAGTTGGCAAAAACTTATAGTCCCTTGAATTTCTTAAAATGGCCGTCAAAATATAAAAATAGAAATTTTACAATTTTACAATTTACAATTCCTCCTGGTGGAGTGCAGTAGTTGTGTCAAGTTTTTTTGTTTTGTTTTGTTCTGAATTTAAAGGAATAGAGGTACGTGCGCAAGCTCTGATGACTGAAACTCGAATTGAAGCTCTGTGGTAAGGAAGTTCCTGTAGATTAGTTAAGTAAAACATTTAAGTAAAAGTGAAGAATTTGTCAATGAAGCACATTTTCGAGGGATTATTAGGGGTTGTGTATCAATGTTGGAAAACACATTAGCAAGGAGAAAAATGCAACTGAAACACACACAATAAGTCTTCAAACTACTTCGCACTGTCTGTGCTAGTTAGAGAAAACTCATGAAGTGCTCATTCACTCATGCTCTTTACAATATTCTCTTTGCACTCAAAAGCCATTAATTGGGCTGGGGATTTAGCTCAGCGGCAAAAGCGCCTGCCTGGCAAGCGCAAGGTCGTGAGTTCGGTTCCCGGTACCGGAGAAAAACAAAAACAAAAACAACAACAACAAAAAAAAGCCATTAATTACTAAGAACAGTTATATTAATTTATTTTTAGCAAAACATTTTTTAATCTTTTAGTGCCTTCAGCCAATATCATCTGGAATAAGATGACTATACATAATGATACAATATAAATAAAGCAAGACTTTCACTTTATGACCTGTCACTCATTAAAATATAGTTTTAAGTGTGGGCATGTCTGGGTTCTGAATTGGGGGAAAGAAGAGAAAAAACTTCTTCCATGACTTTAAGTGCTCATGGGAGATTGAGACATTGGCTGGTGGCTACATCACACTGCTGGAAGAAACTCCAGCAACAAACCCTTAGTCCCACAGATACACAAAATGGAAGGTGGTTGCTGGCAACAGAATTGCACAGAGAGTAGTAAAGAAAAACAAAATTTGTTAAGTGGTAATTAGCCGTGAGCAAGACACAAAAGTAGCCATCACCTATGGAAATGGCAAGACAAACACAAAATGCATGAAAGTAAGGTGGTGTGCGTGGCTCGCAGTCATGACACACATCTTGGTCATGCTGTGCTCCTGAGACTGTTGATACGTGGCCCACACTACTTCATGCTCTTAGCAAAACAGGACACATGGGAAAGAAAGATTACCAAGAACGCAGAAAAGCAGATATATCACAAAATGATCACAGATGCTTGCAAAGTGATTACTGATCAGTGCTAACTTTTTGGAATGTAAATGATCTGATGTTCCGTAGTCTCCTTCCTAACTCATCCTTTTCCTTGTACTTGGACGAGAGTCTCATTCATTGTGTGCCACCTCCCTCCTGCCCTTCTGCTTCGGACTAATCAGAGTTTTCTCTGTCATCTCACTAAGCAGGTCTGCACGTCTGATCGCTGGACCTATGTGTCTGCCCCTGATAGATGCTCTTCGGCAGGAATGAGAGACATTATATACGAGGTCATTACAGACGGTCCAGATTAAGACCAAATTAATTTACATCTCAGGGAAAACGGGAAACTGAAGTTGCCTAGCCTGAAGCCCCTCTGCTTCCTGAAGAAAGTTAATTTAGGTCATTTTCTGGTACCCTGCATGATAGGCAACTGTCCCCATGAATGGAGCTAGACAAAGCATGGATCACCGTGGGAGCCGTCCTCTGACAGTCACCCACCAAGTGCTCTCCAGACTCCCAGGACGCGGGTCTCTCTAGGTTTAAAAATGCATATTTTAAAGTAACATTCAGAAATCAAATTTAGAGTTTATTATTCACTTAACACTAATATATTCAGGAAATAATTCTGGCATAATTAGGATTTTACTACGTACTTATTTCAGTGAAATCTTGATTAGAGAAAGAAAAATGGAAAGTGAGTTAGATTTAGGGTATCTGTAAAAATCACTTTAGAATCATTAAATTAAATATGCAGAATATCTTGCTCATAACAACAACAAAATTTCTCATTATTTTCTAAAACAGAATTGGTCTGAAACTAAAAAATCACAAAGTAATCTGGAATTGAACAACATTCTTTTATTTTTTTCTCTGCAATATTATAATAAGTAGGTGATCCTACTTATTATAATAAGATTTGTTATTTGTAAAGATTTTTGAAAAAATTGCTACATTGAGGGTAAA
This sequence comes from Chinchilla lanigera, assembly GCF_000276665.1. Taxonomy (NCBI): domain Eukaryota; kingdom Metazoa; phylum Chordata; class Mammalia; order Rodentia; family Chinchillidae; genus Chinchilla; species Chinchilla lanigera. The sequence continues at coordinate 9,046,356 of NW_004955436.1, forward strand.
ACAATTTTGGTTTCACAAAAAATTTTTCTGTGGCTTTAACACTGATTTCTAAAGTTATATTTTTAAATTTTTAACATGCAAGATGCACAACTTAGAAGTTTCATGGCAATGAAACATCTCAAGACACAAATCACTGTATCAAACACTGAGAAAGATTTCTATCAAAACATCTAGTAAACAGAAGTCAAACTGAACTTAGGTAGTGATGCGCATATTTTTCCAACTTTTTTTTCACCCTGTTATATATCTTCGAAGACATATCACTATTTTTTTCCAGGAGAAATTTAAAACACTAATGTACCTTACATATTTTCTTTATGACATTCATGCTGTCATTCATCAAAGCAGTGTGTGAATTTTTCCAATAGTCTTTTAAAGCTACATTTAAAAAAGAAATTTCTCTTCACAGCGAATTTAAAAATACTCTCCAAATTTGACTGTGGCTCACCCAATGAATCCCAACTAATTTGTGTGGCAATTTAAACTTCCTGTCACTTTGATTGGTTTTGACACATTTTACTTTTAGTAAATACTACAAAGCACAGTTTTTGCAATTTCTGGGGATGCTGTGCCATGCAACAGGAGAGCGTCTGGATTAAGAGGCTGTCGGTGATGTATAATAAAAGCCTGTCACACACCAGGGTGGTTCAGATCTACACAGCCTGGAAGATGTGACAGGACCATTATGCATTTAGAAACATTCCCAAGCAAACTGCCGCATGTCCAGGCTTTCTCTAAGGAGCGGCCTTCAGGAAAAGAGCTTTGAATGTTTGTTGACTTTTTTCCTTTATCCATTCAGAAGAAAGTGTACCGAATAAATTAAACAGTTAACAGAGTTCATCTCTTTATTCTTTATGGGACAGTTTTAGAACCACAATCAGTGCTATCTTTATCTAAGCCACTTAGCAGCGAAACACCATAAAATGTTAGCAGTATCTGCCCAGCAGACAAGCAACGTTCTTAAAAGTGCCAATGAGCATTAATGAGGGTTTGGAGAAATGAACATTCGAAGATACGTTAGGTACGTAAAATTTAGAATTCTTTGTGAGGGTTCGTGGACTATAGTATTGAAACACAAATACATATCATCTGACTTAGTGAATATTATTTCTAAGAGTTCATCCTACTTTACAGAATGTAAAAACCTTAGCCAAGGATGATTATTGCATTAATGCATGTAATAGGAAAAAAATTGAACACTTAAATAATCATCAACACACAAATGATTAAACATACATTCATACAATGGACTATCTGTATTTTGTAACTGAAATTTATCCCAGCGCAATTCATGACAGTTAAATCCTGGAAGTGGCTTCTATGCTCATCCACAGATGAATGGACAAAACAAATGTGGTATAAGAAAAAACAGAGTACAACTCTGTCATAGAGAGAAATTTTAGTCATTTGTAGGAAAATGGATGCAGCCAGAGACCATAATGTTGAGTGAAATAAATCAGACACACAAGTTTAAATATCACATAGTTTCTCTTTTTTGAGAAACCCAAATTATAAACAATGAGCAAAATAGAAGATAAATGGTGTGTAGGGAAATAGACCATTCTTAGATGGGAACACAGTCAAGAGACAGAGCAGGCGAGGGAGAGGGGATGAAATCAGATGTGTTGTATACATAGCACAAGAAACGTAAACATTAAGTACTGCAAACGTGGACTAATAAAAAATTCAAAACAAGAAAATATGCCAGACATAGCTTAAAAATTTCAATTATCAGACCACTAGTTTTAGAATAATAGCAATTAAATATTTTTTAACTACAGATTAATGTAGAAATATACTTCTATCTGGAAAGCGATCCCCTTGTTAAGTAAGTATATGATAAGTAAGTATTGAAAACCAAATCATGTAAGATTTTATATCTATGGCACAACATTAGGTTGGTGATTTGTTTTAAAAAATCAGAACATAAATATTCCATTTTAGAGAAGAACATACGTGGTTAACAAACATTAGAAAATTTTAAGTTCTGGGGAATCGATAATGTAGACTACAAATATTCTATTGAAATAAGAAAAAAGGAAGCATCCTATTGCAAAAGCAGGTATTGCTGAGTGGTGAAATCACCGTGAGAAGGTTCATCTCCCATGACAGATGCGGTCAATGTTTATTTTTTCCCCACATCTACTCTGAACAGTTATTATACACAGGTGTCATCCCTCCTTCCCACAACTATCGTCCTTGGAGCTCAATTTCTGAGTCTGTACCTTACAGACAGGAAGTACACAATCAATATATTCCGACTGGGTGACCAAATTCCCAGTGGCTACAGCTGGTAAAATAGGTACTTGGAGGACATTAATCAATCTATAAAGTTATACTCAAGGGATACTCATTGGTATCATGCTGTCATGAAATTTAATTTGTTTTAAGGAAATTACTTACCAATGAAGTAGTGGTTGCTATTACTACTGCTAAGAAAAGATATGCTAGAAAAGCTTAGAAAAGAAGCCTGAATTACATAAGGTGAAGACTTCAGACTTCTTCTGATCTTTAATTTTTTTCTCTTTAATCTCTCTACTACATTTCTTATTTGCTGCAGCCTCTAGTATGCAGTTAGACCATCAATAATGAATCACATTCACTTCAAACTGTCTCCCCTAGTGGCTGAACTTGTCAGAAAAAGAGAAACTGTACCACACAAAGTAGCTTTCCAACAGAGTCAGAATGGAGGTAATGGTTATCAGAGTGAAAAAAGGAAATGTTTTATTACTACAGTGAAAGTCTTTCTTGAAAGTACAGCTGAGTTGGGCTTTCATCTGGGAAATAATAGCTGCAAATGACAAGAAAGGTGGAGGGGTACAAGAATTGGGTGGTTTCTCCAAACAAAGGTCAAGACTGGAATTTTAAGATGCACAGAAACAAGACACATGCTGTAAGTAACAGCTGCAGCCAGGAATTCAAACATCATCTCTCTGAGTTGACAATACAGACGTCACACCTGCACACACAAAAATCTATTGGAAGAGTAGCATGGTTTCAAAAGGATCATTTGTAATTTTACTGAAGCATCAGTAACACTTAGGCATAAAATTTCTGCCAACATCAGGGATACACAAAATGCAGTGAGAGTCACTTTATCACCGGTACCATCCTGTGTCAAACACCTCAACATTGACACTTCCTTAAACAACTAAGAATACTGACAGAACGTTTTTACAGTTCATGAAAAATCAGAAATAGTAGCGTCTGTATTAGTAAATCTAGCTGGAGCTCTCAAATAAAGACCAGGAAGAACAAGAAGTAGAACAAAGTTCCAAAATGAAAATCTCAGCCTAGATCCACGTTAAAACCAAGAGTTGAAAATCTAGAAACAATCAGATGTTTGGATGATACTTATTTTCTCTGTCTTCAAAGTAGATAGGTTTTCTAGGATGTGGCATCTTTTTATATCTCACTTCATAAAACTACATAAATTTTAATTTTAAATTGGAATAGAATGTCCCCATGATTTTTTAACTGTAAAAGGTGGCCACACCATTTATTTGAGAAAACTGAGAAGACAAAAATAATTTTCATGCCTCAAGTAGTTTAAAACTCATAAAATAAACTTAAAATATGCCATTTACTATCTTTCCTTCGGATCAATCATATACGGGGGTCATTGCTCATTCAAGAAAGATCCAATTAACTTTTACTTCAATACCATTTATTAAATCAGAGATAATCTTTAAAGTAATCCACATTTCATTAAAAACTAAATAGAATTCATAATTTCAGACAGTAAAAGGATAGAAGATGAGGAATATTTTGTTTGTCTATAATAGAGCAATAATCACAAACCCATGCTCTGTTACACTCTGCAAATGGGTCTCGATGAAACCAAATGGGATTTTAATCTTTTTTCCCCCGTGATACAGAGAAAAGGGTGGTAGAGATCATTTTACCATCATATTGCAATAAAAGTAATGTAATCTATTTGATATAGGGAGTCTCTCTAAAGACCGGTTTTTAATTGCTTAGAAAGAAACGGACTGTTCTGCGATTTAGCATTTATCTTCTCCAAATTTAAAGTCCCAAAATTGGGAATGGGCCTTCTTCAAACCCAAAGGATTAAAAGTGGAAATCAAAAAGGATTAAAATTGTGCATATATATGCACATATGTGTGTGCTTATGTATATATGTGTGCATATATATGTGTATGTATGTATGTATATGTTACGTGCATGCATGTGTGCATGTTTGGCAAAACATATATGAATCAAAGAAGTAAGCTGACCACTGCTGATGAAGCAGAATCTCACATTCCTATATACAGCATTGCTTAGAGATCTTCTTTTATTTTATTTTATTTTATTTTATTTATTTTTTTGTTTTTTTCAAGTACTGGGAATCAAACTCATGACCTCACACTTGCCAGGTAAGCGCTGTGCCGCTGAGCTAAATCTCCAGCCCCGAGATCTTCTTTTCTCATAGACATATTTGGCCTTTGGGTATTTTGCTTTCCAAGTAACTACAGGGCACAGTTTAGCTAAACTTCTTCCACATAACAAAGATCCTTTTTTCTCTACTTTCCAGGAATACTTTCCTGATTTTCTTCTGATCCTCACTGCAGCAGCTTCAACATCCATGTTTCATTTAACAGTCTGTTGAATGCAATCAGGGCTGCTTCTACTAACTCTCCTCAAAATTCTTCCGAGGTCTTGCTCACTGCCCATTTCCAAACTCGCTTTCACCTTTTCTGAGGTATAGTAGGATCCCATTTCTAGGCTCCCGAATGAATCTGTGTTAATTAGCACTTAGTACGAATTTGTGGGCTACCACAATACAAACTTGCTACCTTACAGTTCTGGAGGTCGGAAGTCCTACACAAGTCTCATGGGACTAAAATCAAGATATCAGCAGGGTTCTGTTTTTCTGGAGACTCAGGGAAAACCTGTTTCCTTGCCTTTTCCAGCTTTTAGAGGCAAGTTGCCCCTGAGCTCGAGGTCCCACTCCTCAAAGGACCGCACTCTGAACTTTGCTCCATGAGCACGTCCTTGGTCTGAACTTGACCCTCTCTTTATGAGGGCTGTAAGGACCTGAGTCCACCTGGACAACCCGGGATAATTTTCCCATCAAGAACCTTAACTTAATCTGAACTGCAAGGTTGCATTTGCCATGGAAAGCTGAGACACAGCTAGCACCTGGGGATAAGAATGTAGGTTACAAATAATTTCTTCACTTAACAGAGTATGATTCTCTGGACATTTTAACTGTTTCAGATGTGACTGCCATCTTTCAATACAATTGTGGAAGAGATAACCCGGGCACAGCAAGTCTTGCCATCTTTGTCCTGTTGTGGCTATATAATTTTATATAGGCTGTAAAATTATTTTAAACTCTTTAATTGCTTAAAGCTGTGTTCCTAGAATTAAATTACATAAAATTAAATTTAAACTTTGTGTTCATATTACTTAAATGAAACTATACAAGAGAAAATTCGCCCCAATAAACAAGTGGTATCCTTAGTCTGATGCTACCAGGGTCAGTATACTCTACTAAGTAATAATTTCTAGGTTGTTCTTTAATCACACTGAGATTTAATCACATGGGCCTCTGATAATTATACTTCCCTGGCTACAGAAAGAGGGAGATTGAGCGTTCACCTGGAAATTGATTTCCGTTCCCATTTTGTTTGTCTTCCTAGCGCTGGGATTGCATCGACAGTCCTGCACTTGCCTGGCATGCACTCCACTCCTGAGCTATATTCTCAGTTTTCTGTTACCACACGTTGAAGGATCTGTGCTGCCTCGTCAGGAGTAAACATCTCACAACAGTTTCTCAGCCATAAAAACAGAGCATTGGCTTAGGGCAGGGGCTCCAGACTGTAGCATTAAAGCATGTTGTGTAAAAGACATGTTAAATAGAATATGTGTATTTTATTAATAAGTTTATGAGGTTAAAACGTATAATCAACACCTTTTTCATTTTTGTTTTAAAGCCAATCAGGGAAAAGATGCATGAAGTCACAAATCTGAAATCAGGGGCTGAGTGATAGGAGCACTATTACAAGAACTATTTACTTTACAAGTCTGTTTGGCTACCCATTATCAATATTTACAAATGCCAACTGTACATCATTTTAGGAGCTTACATTGCAATTTCAATATGTACTGGGACCGAGGTAGATGGAAAAGTTGTTCTTTTATCTATTTATGTATTTTTTTACATCTACGCAGTGTCACAGGGAATACTGGTACACGCCTGTACGCACAGCTCCTGGGAAACAGGAGGCTTTCAAGTCCAAGGTTAGCCTGCACAACTGAGTGAGACACTGGCTAGAAAATGAAATTTAAAAAGAGCTGTGGATGTAGCTCAGTGGTACAGTTCTTGGGCAACCTAAGTTCAGTTTCTAGTGCCATGAAAAAAGAGGAAGGAACAAAGGGAGGAGAGACAAACAGAGACAGAGACAGAGGTAGGAGGGAGGAAAGAAGGAAGGGAGAGGGAGAAAGGGAGGGAGGGAGGGAAGGAAGGAAAGGGAGGGAGGGAAGGAAGGAAAGGGAGGGAAGAAAAGAGGAGGGAGGAAAAGAGGGAAGGACAGGAGGAGGGAGGGTGGGAGGCAGAAAAAGAAAGAAAGAAAGAAAGAAAGAAAGAAAGAAAGAAAGAAAGAAAGAAAGAAAGAAAAAGAAAAAAGGAGGAAGGAAGGAAGGAAGGAAGGAAGAAGGAAGGAAGGGAGGGAGGAAAGCCAGTCATCTTAAGGGATGTCATTTGTTAATATTAATATTCTGTATATAAAAGATTTGTGTATGAAATCATTGTTTTCAATTTTATTTTATTTTATTTTATTTTATTTATTTATTTATTTATTTATTTTTGGTTTTTCTGGTTTTTCTCCGGTACCGGGAACCGAACTCACAACCTTGAGCTTGCCAGGCAGGCGCTTTTGCCGCTGAGCTAAATCCCCAGCCCCTGTTTTCAATTTTAAAAATAGTCATGACAAAGGTAGAGCAAATGCTCCTGAAATCTTTAAAATGATTGTAAATAACATAGGAAAATCTTTAGAATATGTAATTACTAAACTGTCAAGTTTGAAAAATCTGTTTCCATCTTCTAATGAGAGTTGATTTTTCTGCTATATAAAAGCCTACATTTTCAATACTTATCTTGTGCAAATAGTACTGGAGTAACTCATGAATTTCAATTTTAACTTTCTTAGGTCCCAAAGAGCAAACTTTTCCCACACCAGCACACAAATAAATGAAATGGAAATTCGCCCACTTAGTTAAACAAACCAATGCCCTGTCATCCCGAATATTTCTTACCTTCATAACTTACACTTACTCTATCAATAAGTCCTGTGGACTTACCTCTCATTCCCGTGGCCAGGGCCTTTATCCTAGCCAGTGTCTGTCTCACATGTACAGTTGTGATACCCCTTTAAATAATGTGTACTCTCTCTCTAATTTTTTTTTTTTTTTTTTTTGGTTTGTTTTTTTGAGACAGGGTCTCACTATGTAGTTTAGGCTGGCATTAAACTCACTTTGTAGCCTTGGCTGGCCTCAAAGTCCCAGTGATTCTGCTGCCTCAGCCTCCCAACTGCTGGGATTACAGGTGTGCGCCACCACACCCAACCACTGTCAGCGACATTATGATCCATTCCATAGAGCATCTAGAGTAATTTCTACAAGCATAGAGGAAGTCACAATTCCCAGCATCAAGGCTTCAGTGGGGCTGCACTTCAGGCGACATATGAAGGTCCCATCCTGGTTTAGCATAATCCTCACTGACCCTCAGAGTTTCCTCCTAGAAGTCCTCTATGTTTTGCTGCTCTTTCTGCTTGTAAAATTGCCAGGCAACTTTTGTGATAAAATAGATGCATGGATGGATGGATGGATGGATGGATGGATGGATGGATGGATGGATAGATAGATGATGGATTGATAGATGACAGACAAATAGGTAGGCAGACAACACAGACAGACACACTTAAGTCTAGCCTCAAACTTCAATTATGAGAGAATTTATCTAAAATTCTTTCAGAATTATTTTTACTCTGGGAACTTACTTGAAATCACATGGTACAGTTCTGCTTTCTTCACTGAACTTAACAAAATTTAAAAACTACTTTGATTACTTAATTTGTGATATATAGTGTCTGTCTCTCTGCAAAAAAGTTAGCTCTGGCCAGGTGTTGTGGTACACACCTCTAATTCTAGCACTCTAGAGGCTGAGGCAGGAGGATGGCTGTGAGTTTGGGGCCAGCAAGACCCTGTCTCAGAAAAAAACAAACAAACAAACTTCTTCAAAAAAGTGGCCTGATGAGGTCACCTCTCTCTTCTACTACCAAGTAGCATGTCTGGCACCTACATGGTGTTTAAGATTTGTTTCATAAATGAATGAACTTGTTGAGGAAAATCCTCATGTAACCCAATGGTTACAAAAATTTTTGATTTTGCTTATGACATTTGGAGGCTAAAAGTTTGACTGATTTCATACAATTGGTCAGAATTTATCTCCTCCTAGAGACTTTCCAGAAGCTACTGCTGTTTTCCAAAACTCCACAATACTTTAGTAGGATACTAAGGTAGAAACATGTACTTGCACTACCTTTATATGTTTCAGGTGTTTTTCTAGATTCTATGCTTTCACAGCTTGTCTGAGTGTCATAAACTAAATCACAAGCTTCTCAAAGTCAGTGGCTTCTATATTATTTGCTTCCTCTGTTTATGATGACACTCTTCAAGGGAACGGGAATAAAAATTTAACTGCTTCTTAAACCTATTTTCCTTATGATGAAATGGGGTGAAAATTCGTATGAGAAATAATGAAATTATGAGCTCTGGCACATTTTTTTCTTCCACCGTTTTCTCCACTCGAAAAATGTAAAATGGCTTTGATTGGGAAATGCAAAAGCAGAGATGGCATTTCTGTTGCTAATACTCTTCTGTTTTTTGTAGAGTAAAAGCGAATGAACTCTTCACATTGTTTTTCAATTGCATCAATAAAATAAACATGCCACAGGAGCAGAAAAAATGGACATATCCTCAGTGCTCTGAAAATGTACTAAATTATTCTACTAAAGAATATTCTGCATAACAACTGCATTTGTTCCCTCATCCATTCCTGCATTTGAAAGAGATTAATACATTTAAATTAAATACCAGGCACATATAAACAGATTATTGTCCTTACCCCTGTAAACTTTATAGTACATCAAGACACTTCAGTGTGATATTTCTGAGTAATAAGAAATCTGACCAGGGTCAGTTATAGCTCAGCGGCACAGTGCCTGCCTGCAAGCGTGAGTTCGATTCCCAGTACAAAAAAAAAAAAAAAGAAAGAAAGGAAAGAAATCTGACCACTTGGCCTTTGAATACATTGTGGAAGTATTATATTTTATTACCCTAGTTTTTCAAAAGTAAAGTGTTTAATTTGGCAAGCAAGTACAAAAAATACTTACTTGAGTTTTATTTTTTAAGTACTTTTCTCCATACTAAAAAGAAGACAGTGATGCACACATTGAGAGAGCAGAGAACATGCTGGTGCCACACGGAGGTTAGTTCCAAATCATGAACCAGTTTCTTAAGCATTATTAAAATATTACCTGCTCCTGGAATGGATTCCCTTGGACACGCTTTCACTCCCTCGGTTGAATGCTATTACTCAGTACTAGTTCAGCCTTCTATTTCCTCCTTCTCAATTCAAGAGAAATGAAATTTCGGATCAGATGAACTTGTGAAAACACCGTTGCGTAGAGCCAATAGACAGGGAAACAAATGGCGCACACTGGTTTCCTCGCAGGAGAGAGTGTGAGGACCAGCAGGAGGGTCAGGCACTCGGGAAGAGAGCAGACTTTCGCTCACTTGCTTCAGAAACACTAGGGTCTTCCTCCCAGCTGGTCCATCCTAGGGACCAAGAAATTCCACCCCCCACCCCAGGTACTCAACAACTGGATGAAATTAGCACAGTTAATCCCCATTTCCATTAGCTTAAAAGATGCTATATCAAGATCCTTCAATAAAACTTAAGAAACTACAGTTAGGATTTTAAATCGTGAAGCCCACATGTCTGTGTTGCCCTCTTCAGACTTTGCCCCCGCTTCCCAACCACTTTCTTTCCTAAGATCCCCGAGTCAGGAGCACACACTTGCAGTTGTCCTGTAGCGCAAGTTCACAGGTGAGCAGGGCGGAATTAAATTCAAACAGTGCAGCCCATGCCCCAGGAGCTCCCCTGGTTTCTTGAAGCTTCCTGACAGATTTAGGGCTCCCTTTGGCGCCAAGTTTGTTATTTTTCAATGTCACTTGAAAAGTCATTTTTGTCCATTTGCACCCTCAGACAGAAAGGCACCAAGAAAGACTGGACTAAAACAGCACAGACGAAATGAAGCTTCAGAGGAAAACGCTCTCCAGACCCCTCTCAAATGGTTAGGAAACAGACAGGAAATGCATAAAACAGAATGCAGAAAGTGAGTATTTCACATGCACATTTTTTAATATTGCTTTTTTCTTAATATTGTAATACATGTTTAAAATGTACGCTTGGGCTAAAGGTTTCTTTCTTAGCTGTATTCTAGCAAATTATTTAGCATCTTTTTAATTTTTTTTATTTTTTGTCTTTTTTTCCGGTACCAGGAATCAAACTCAAAACCTTGCACTTGCCAGGCAGGCGCTTTGCCACTGAGCTAAATCCCCAGCCCTTATTTAGCATCTTAATTCTTACTAATGAGGTTATTATTTTTTTGGCTTTAATTGTAAAAAGTTTTATATAAATGCATGAGTATAAATGATCTTTATATGTGGGGAAAATTTAAATGACAGAATATGCTAAATGTTACTGAGCAAGATAAAATTAAAGTTCAATTGCATTGGATCTCTTAGTTGAAGGTGAATGCCAGCATTCTTCCAGGGAACGATGTCTGAAACTAACTACAGCAAATTTTATTATTAATGTATATAATATGTACAAGAATCAAAACTTTTAAATATAATCATAAAATGCTACTCAGTAAAATCATTTTCTAAAAATAAATAAAGACACATAGTGTAAGTTCTTTATGACATCACACCATAAGATTCTTAGCTGCTATTTTACAAATTATGTGTATGCATGTAATACTGAATTAGGACAATGCTATAAATTATATGTAGAAAGTATAGCACAGAACAGTATGAAACAATCTAGAACAGTGAAGTTCAGTAGAGAGACTTGAGCCTAAATATACTGAGCATTCCATTACTTAACACTACTGTCTCACTGTACTGACAACTCTTGCTGTGGAATCAGCCATTTCTTCAGGAAGTTATAGTTCCTTTCACTGGATGTGTGTGTTAGCAGTTTTGCTATCACCAGGGTAGTACTGCTCATGGCCTGGTCAGTGAACTACATGATTCACACACATATTTTCATTTGTTTTTCTCCCCTGCCCCTCTGTATGTCACCTTTGCCTTCTCTGCTGCCATCTGCTCTCCTGTGTAGTTGTACCCTTCATTCCACACAGACTGAGGCATCCTACACACAGTCAAACCTCTGCCATTCAAGAAGGCGTGACACCCAGCACAGGCCGCCATCTTGTCTTGACACCCTCCTCACTCCACTCAAGTGCTCTTCCCATCCACACACTTTAAACCTTGCTTGAGTCTCACTCACAGCCCCAGGCTGATGTCCCGCACGAACCCCCTTCTGCCTGTGTTCAGCTAAAGATTCTCGTGTTCAGCTTAACCCGCTTGGGCTCTAAGACTCCAGAGGCTCATCTCTGCATATGGACACCCAGCTCTTGACCTCTACTCTCCAAATGAGGCCACAGCGGGCACTGCTCTGTGGTGAGCCTGCCTCCCCCACCTCTCAGGCTCTGACCAGTTCCGCGGGGTGCTCCTGTTTCCCCTCTCTGGTTCTGTGGGTCCCGCCTCACTCTGCTTCACCTCAAAAGTTTGAGGATGAATGGTTGATGAAACGAGGAAGGAGAAAAGACTGAGGGAGAAGAAAAGGAAGAGCTACACTAGCCTTTTGGTTTCTTCATTTTTACTGCAGCCATCTAACATATGTACCTTTAGGGGTATTTTTATTCCCAAAATATGACAGCTGTGATCAAATTTCCTCCTCTCCAGAAAGTTTTAATGCTTCTTGGTTGCCTTACAATACAGTTGAAATGCAAGGCCCTGGCAAGGCGAACATGAACTGTCAAATCTTTCTCCTTTTGCATTCAATATGAGTGAAAGTAAAGTATTCAAATATTAGTTTTACAGATATGAGGTGCATTTTCCAGTCCTATAGTTTTGGCCCTACCTAGTTATTTCCATATTGAATTACTTTGCTGAACATTTCCAACTGACAACAATCATCTCGATCCTTAAAAGTACAATTTAATATCTTACTTCCTCTGTAATACCCTTCTTAGCTTCCCAAGTATTGTCATGAATAATATTAATATAGGCAGTAATGGCAACAAGAGTTACAGTAAACACTTACTGAAAGTATTTCACATGTCAAGGACTTTACCAGAAAGTTCATATCTGTTGTGATGGGTACACAGGCCTCCCCCAAGTTAATTACCTTGAGCCCCATTTCTATTAAACATACAAGAAAACATACGCACAGAGGGAAAAGGTGACTCGACCAAGGCCTTTTTATAGCTAATAAACACCAGAGGGAAGGTGTGAATCTAAGGTTCATGTCGTTTGCACAAAAAGTGTAAATACTGCTCACTTCATGTCGGCCCCGCAACTGCGCCACTTTTTTTTTTTTTGCTTTCCTTTTTCCTTTCGAGACAGGGTGTCATTATGTAGTTCAGGCTGACCTTGAACTTACTGTGTAGCCCAGGCTGGCCTGGAATTCCTGGTGACTCTCCTGCCTCAGCCTCCAGAGTACTGGGATTATAGGTGTGTACCGCCATGTCCAGATGACATTTTTCTTTGAATGGCACATTTTGCATTACATTTTGTTTAAAAGTGATGCATAACTCTGAAGAGTAAAAGCTCCTAGAGAACTAGAACTGTTCATGTTTTGTTTCACATCCTTGCCACCAAAGGCCTTGCCTATGCTGACACTGAACAGGGAGGAGAAGAAATCCTGGATTTGGGAGAGAGGAGGACTAGTTTATAATCCTGTTTTGCCATATGACACCAGCATAGACAATGACATTTCAAAGAGACATTTCACTTCCCCGATCCTTCAATTCCACATATCTAACACGAGATGTTGTGCAGACTGCAGCACTATTATAATCTACAATCAAATTCAACTTTGAATTGCTTGATTTTCATGTACAATGAAATAACTTTAAAAATTACAGAGTAAGAAATCCTATCCCATCCATATTTTTATTTCCATATACCTGAAAGTTTATTGGGGGGTTACTTTCAATTTTAAAAAATTAATTCAAAGGTCACACGTGCTTGCTATCTTGAGGGGACACCAAAGTTACAATGCTTCTCTTAACAAAGAGCAAATGGAATCCCCTCTCTAAAGTAAATGCATTACAGGACTCATCAAGGGCTTGTCAAAGAATGGGAACGTCAAAACAATAGGAAACTGAACAGAAATACTTTAACGTAAAATGATCTGCAATTGATAGAAATCAACTGACCCCAAGATAATTAGTTTCACCTTTATAATTTTGATGTGATATGACTTAAAACTTAAGTAATACCTGGATAACTGAAAAGTTTTGTGTTTTCTATCCAGTTGTAACCATTCATTATTCAGTTGGCAAAATTCTTTGCCCCTGTTCCTTGTTATTTTTTATGTTTCTCCCACACCTTTATCATATAGGCATGGTCACTGCATTCAGTAAGTACCTCCCACACATTTCTCTCATTGTTGACTATGTTCCCAAACTCCTCTAGCTCTTTTCCCTGCAGGGTACCCTAACCAGGGAATAGGTTCTTTATCCCAAAATTAGCCCTGAAGTAAACATAGGCAAGGTGGAATGTGTGGCTTTTCTTTAAATTTTACTTTCTTTATTCTTGACTTAGTTTGATGCTCATTCTCTATGATTTTGGGGTGACTTGCATGTGCTTCTGTGAAGTTCAGCTTTCTCCTTCCTCCCTCACCTTTCTTTGATCACCCTGCTTTGCAGCTGTGGTCCATCGCAGAGGTAATCTGGGGAGAGGTATTATGCAGAAAGGTCCTCAGATAAGATTTTATGGGCAGAGAGAATGTCCCTACTGTTTATTCTTTCTGAGTGGCAGTTACGTTCTTTGTTGCTGAGACACAATACCCCACACCCTCCAGTTAATGAAGGTAGTTTATTTTTTTGTTTTTGTTTTTCTTCCAGTACCAGGAATCGAACTCATGACCTTGAGCATGCCAGGCAGGCGCTGAGCCACTGAGCTCAATCCCCAGGCCCTAAAGTTTATTTTGGCTCACAGTTTGTAGAGGTTTCAGTGCACAGCTCCAAGCACAGGTGGTGCAGCAGAGGGGCAGTGCAGAGGAGAACAGTCCATGGCATGGTGGTGAGAACCAAAGAGAAATCAAGGGAGCAGCAGCAAGAGTGTCCCCTCCAGGCCCTGCCCACACTGACCCCCCCCCTTCCCGTGAGGCATCACCTCCCCACTCACACCCAGCTCTGAACTTACCAGAGGACTGACCCAGTGGTGAGTAGCTCACACTCATGTATCAGTCCCTTCCCCACAGCCCCACCTATGTGTGATGGGGCTCTGGGGAGACGTCTAGATATGAACCATAACACTTGACTTCCTGAACCTTTTGTTCAACATAAGTACAAATTATCGTGTATTTTTACTCTTTTGTGTAAGTCTTTCTGCTGTTTTTCTCTTCCTGTGTTTGGGAGCCTCAAACAGCTGTATTGACCTTTGCAGGTAACGGTTTGAAAACCTGAATTACGTACCTATTGGGTATAGGGAGCCAATAAAACATAAGAATGGGGAATGGGAAAAACACAACTGCTTCACGATTCTATTGAGAGTAAGTAATAAAGTGTAAGCAAGTGTATAATCCTACAGGCAAATACCTAAATGAACAATTATTTCTTAGAAGGTTCTAGAGAACGTTTTCAGAAAATCCTGTTTGGAGTGTTCTCATATATCCAAATCCTTTTGGAGCCCCCAGGTAGAGCAGGCTTAGGGCAGACTTGGCTCTTGGGTGACTCGATCTTGTACCATGACTCTTCGTCAAGTGGAGGTCATCAAGTCACTGTTCAGACTTCTGTCTCCTTGAAAATCAATAAAGATTCATTTTCTAACTATTTTTCATGGATCTCATTTCCTATTTCCTTAATTATAACATTTGAGATTCTTTAGAATTTCATCAAATATTTTTTAAGACAATCTCTTGGGGAACTCCATGTAGATCTTGTGTTGAATGCCCGAGTGCCGTAGGCCTGACCCTGCTCTTCTTTAAGAATAGTCCTACTTGCAAGATATCTCTGGGGTGGCATCAGGCAGCTTGGACCTGGGGAGGGTCTCCATCATTCCAGAATGGACAGAACTGGCTTATTGTGTTTAAATTGTTCAAACAAAGTAGTTTATGTTGAAAACTTGCTTTCCTTCTGCAAGCATGGAATCCTGGTACATGCTAAACAGAAGATGGCTACATGAGCAGCACCCAAGAAGAAGCATCTTTAGCTGGTTTCCCTAACAGACATTTCATATGCACTCTCCCATCTCTGTCCTGGAAAGATTAATTGTGTTCTCTGATCCCACAGGGAGAGGTCCTTTGGAAGCTTGTTTCTGGTGTCCTCTGGACTTGGTCCATGTGACCCTTTTCTTGGCTGATTCTGTTTTGTATGTTTTCACTGTAATAAATCACAGCTACACGAGTCACTCATGAGTATGAGCACAAGGCCTGCTCATGAATTGTGAGCACTGGAGGCAACCTTGGGAAACATGATAGAGAAATATATCCAGACCCTATATTATCTGAATAGGCCATGTAACATCAACATAGATAACGCAGTTCTTATGTCACTTTCTTTGGGCACTTTTTCCCCTTTTGATAACTGAATAATGAAGGGCATACTCTTTCAGGTTTAACATCTTTCACTTGAATGATGTTTCTTTTACTCATGTGTAATTTGTGTGTAACTACAGATTGTTTACATTTTTGCTGTAGAGTACCGCACTGTAAGAATATAACCAATTTATTGAACCAGCCTATTACTAACTGTGGTTGGGTTATTTCTAGTTTGTGCTTTTACAAATAGTGCCATTAATGGCTTTGGGCTTTGTAGTGCATCTTTTTGGTGTATCCACATACTATTTCTTTTGGGGGTATTGTTAGGGATGGAAATGCTGGGTCAAGGTTTGGTTTGTCTTCAGTATGAACTGCAAGGCAGTTTTTTGAAGGTTTACTTTGGCAGTAGGGTATAAGATTTCCAGTTGCTCTATATCCATATCGTTATTTTATATTTTACATAGTTTTTACTTTTAGCAATTTGCTATGGGTATAATGGAATCAATAATTTGCATTTTCATGTTCAGTACCACGTTAGAGATTCATTGCTCAGTTGGATCCTATTGTGTGTTAAATATCTATTGAAGTCATCTGTCCACTTTGGAATAGATGCTTCTTGTAGATCTGCAGTACTTTATAAGTTTCAGAAACAAGTCCTTTTTGGATGCATTAATTGAAACTGTCTTTTCTGTGAATCTCATATTGGTGAATTGTGATGGAAAGATGGCCTTATGTATAATCTTTTTATGAATGATGCACTTTTATCTCCTATTAAGGGATCTTTGATGGTACTCTTTGATCTAAAACAGTAATGGCAAAACTTTTAGAGACCACGTGCCCCACTGCAACCCAAAATCCATCTATATATTGCAGAGTGCCCACCTTTCCATTAAACCTGAATACTGAGGTTTTCATTTAGAACATACATCCCATACATTACATCTTTTGTCCTAAAAGAAAAACACAATTAATACCTGTTCCATAGCTTCACCACCATGGATCTAAAATGTGCCTCAAAGGCTCATGTGCTCATGCACTCATATGGGAGGCCTTGGAAAGGTGACTGGTTCTAGGGGGCGCTAAACTCATCACTGGACGATGAGGTCATAGCTGAATGTGCTGGCTGGAGGAGCTGTGTCACTGGGGCTGTGACCTGGAAGTGCAGATTCTTGTCCCCACCCTCTTCTCCTAAGCTAGCTCTTCTCTTATCCTCTGCTTCTCAGTTGCCAAGGGGTGGAACAGCTTTTCTTTGCTGTGCTTTTCCGCCATGTTTCTGTCCTGGAGCCAACTGACCGTGGACTGAAACCTCTCAAACTATGAGCCCAAATAAACTTTTTCTCCTTTAAGTTGTGATTTCAGGTGTTTTGTCGCAGCAACAGAAAAGGTGACTAAAATATTTACCTGTTCTTTGCTATCTTCTATAATCTGTAGATTTACCTCTTAATTTTAACTCCATATTTTTAATACAGTAAGGGCTAGGTAAAAATAAGCCAGAGGTCACAACATATTTTTCATATAGACTCTGAATATTGGGACATTTATTGAAGAAAGTATCTTTTTTCTTCCTCTCTAGAGTTTTACGTTTTTCAAAAATAAGGTAACCACATATGTGTTATTCTATTTCTGGATTTCCTCTTTCATCTGTCAGATTGTCCGTATGCTAAGAGTACACTACCTTAATTATTGTAACTTTAAATGGGTCTTAATAATACTAAATTTATATTTCTTCAAAGTTACCTTAATTCATTGACCCTTGGCATAACCATGTTAGTTTTAGACTCAGATTGTCAATTAAAAAAAAAAAAAAAAGAACTAGGAATTCTGGTTGGTTTAATCTTTTCTTTTGTTTATTAGTTTTTATTTTTTGGTGCTGAGGACTGAACCCAGGGCTTCCAGCTTACTAGACAAGCACTGTACCACTGAACTAACCCTCCAGCCTCTCTGATTGTTTTAAATTTACAGGTGAATATGGAAGAACTGACAGTTACCAGTTCTGAGTAGTCTAATCCATAAATCTGTTACATATATTTCTATAAGACTTATTTCATTTTTCTCACAAATATTCTATTATTTTCAGTGTATTAGTCTTTTCTCTCAGCGAAATTAGCACTGTGGCTTTTGTCACATGCTACTGTATATTCAAATATTATTGTTTTATTTGTTTCTTCCTGCTAAACTATAGGTTTTTGAATATTAATGATATAACTACCTTTAATGGATTTGAAATGCATTATCAGTCAAATCTCTTAGGCTTATCAACATATCATTTTTCCAATTGTCCCCAGGTGTTTGAATAAAGCATTATAATTAAAGTAAGACAGTCTTTCCCTTTCTGGAGTGAACAGCGACAGACTGTGAGGCACTGACACAATCCCTCCTTTCCTGCAGAATCAGGCACCAATGTAAAACACCGCCAATGGGCTTCTCAGGAAAGAACTGGCAGCCAGTCAAGGCCTTCTCGTGAAACAACTTCATTTCCAAAATATACAAATGCTTGTGTTGTCCTTCATCTTTAATGCCTAAAATATGCATGTCTGTAAACAGAGTTAAATATTGGCTAGTAGCAACTCCTTCATTCACTCAGTCTGTTCTCCACGTCTGGTCAGGAACTAGGTCCTGGGGGTCAACTGTGAGACTCCATCAACTCTTTCTTGTACTGTACTGTATTGCCTTGACCCACCTATTAGGTGAACAAGTTAGTTTTCCTTTCCTTGTTTATTCCTGTATCCTTACAGTTACCTCCATTCTGTCAAAACTAATTGGAATTATAATACTCTAGATGTAAAGGATATTTTACCCAATTCTACGTCAAAGAATTGTTGAACTTCAGCTTAGTTCAAGGCTGTGAGGAAGAAGTGCCAGAAACTCCATGGAGGTCTTAACTCCTTAGGGTTCTGCGCTTCTCTGAGGAGGACATTTCTCCGGAAACACAGTGGAGAGAATGTCTCCTACTTACAGTTGGTGCTATTGTTCTTTTGGAGGTGACTTCACAGAAATCATGAGGCACGAACATTCCAAGTACGAAGTAGTTAGGAGAAAACCGGTACGAATTTTAAAAATAACTCAAATTGCGAGGAAAAGGAAAATATGGGAAAAAAAATGAGTGTTACCCTTATTGATTCGCAGTTCCGGGCTTACATTGAGAAAAATAAAGATTATTTACAGTTCTTATATTTACTTTGATTGTAAACTGTAAATACAGCTTATGAGCTCAAAGGGCTTCTCATTAGCAAATATGATATATTCTTGTGTTAGTGAGCTATGATCTGTTGCATGACATCTAAAGGAATTGTAATCTTTTATTATAATAGCTGCAGCCAGAATCTTAGTATTAAGAGGTAAAAACCAGGTTTTCTTTGGATCCTCTGCTCCAATAAATCACAGTGTTAAGAGTAAATCTTTCACATGAACTGTGTCTAGCAGGAGAGCAAAAGACTTACACAACAGACTACAGGAATAAAAATTACAGTCATGAAGTTAAACACAGAATTTTAGCTAATTCATGAACAAGAAAGCATTCATTGTCACAGAACTTAGTGGAAGCAAACTCAGCTGAATAAAAGTAATTCGGGGCAGATTAGGATTAAATTTAATACATTTTAATTTATAAATTATGTTTCTAATTAACTATATTCTATTTAGAAAAACCAAACTGACAGCTTTGGGAAAATATTCTATATTACAAAGTATATATTGTAATTTAAATGCACATTTAAACAATGCTCATTAAAATATGTCTAGTTGTGTACTAACTTTATCCTAACTCATATATAAACTGCTCTGACACTTTTCAGAACTGCAGAGTGCTGTAAGTTGTTTGATTAAATATTAAAGCTGAAACATCTACCTTAAATTTAGTTTAAATTCAATTACTGATTCAACAAATATTTGTTGTAGTTAATTTGATTCTCAGCCTTAAATTTCCCCAAGACACACAGAAGTACCAGATTATTAAATTATAGCATTAAATTTGAATACTGAATACTGAATCAGTATGCATTTTAAGCTTAAAATATGAAGACCAATCTGACCACACTTATATGATGTTAATTTCAAATATTGTTCACAGGCAATAAGCTGATATTACTTTAACAAGTGTGGTTTTTCACAGGAAGAAAAAGTTAGTGTTTAGGACCAGAAAAATGTTACAGTTAGGTAGAAATATTAAAAAAAAAAAAAAACAAATCTTAGTTTTTCCTCCCGAAAACTTCTATTTATTTTAGTATTTAGTATTTTGTTCTTAGTAGTATTTAGTTTTAGTACTTTAGCATGTAGTTTACTTTAATACTTATAAGTATTTTTTCATAACTGCACAGCATAAACTATGTCCTTCTGAAGACAAAGATATTATAATTATGATGATAGGACAGTAGACAACATGCATGTGCCCTCTCCATCCTGCTACCCACATGTACAGCAGACTCCCTTAGCTCTGGGAGCTATGTTTCAAAACCCTCAGAAGATGAGATCTCAGATAGTCTCAAATTCTATGCATATAGTGCTATGTTTTTTTTCCTATACATACATATCCATGATAAAATTTAACTTACAAATTAGGCACACTAAGAACTTAACAGCAATTATAACAAAATAAATCAATTAAAACACTACACTGTAATAACATTCCCACCATTATTACTCTTGTACTTTGGGACCATCATTAAGTAAATTAAGGGTTACATTAATACACGGCACAGGGAGAGCACTGCAGTTGATCTGATACCTAAGGTGAATAGTGTGTGAGTAATGTGGGGGTAAGGTATTCACCACGGCGCCACCAGACAAAGGGATGATTCAGGTCCCAGGCAAGACAGAGCAGGATGGTGTGAGATTTTATCATGCTCCTCTGAATGGCATGTAATTTAAAACTTACGAGTTCTTCGTTTTCTGAAAATTTCCATCCAATATTTTCAGGCCATGACTGACCACTGACAGAAGGCAAAACTTTGGATAAGACAGGACTACGTGTAGTTTAATTCTTACAATAACAGCGAGATGAATGCTCTACTATTCTAACTTTGGAATGGGAGCTTTTATAATTTGCCCAAGGCTAAAGCACTACCAACCAGGCACGATTTGCATCTAGATAGTCTATGGCCAGATTCCTTTCTTTTACCTCACCATCCTGTTAAGCTGACATCAGGACATAGAGCAGAGCTAAATCATCAGCTAGAAAAGGACATAAAGGGACTCTTTCTTACCACCCCAAGTCTGGCCCGTGCTTTATTCCACATGCTAAAATTCATTTCCACAATCTCAACCTTTCTGAAGTCTAAATATCACGTATTTGCCACAGTGCTCAGAGGAGGACAAAAACAACACTTCAGGGTTCGTGCAAAAGCATTTAAAATGTTAAAATCATTTAAACCTTTCCTTTCTCATTTATAAAAATGCAGCACTATTACAGCTAAAGAACTCTCTCAGGGGTTGACGCAAGACCAGTTTACATGTCTGGCTCTACTTTAAACCCGGAACAACTTAGGTGACATACACCTAAACGCCTTCTGTCATTAACGTCAGAAACTTCAAATCTAACTCCTACTCTATTTCTAAATGTTTAAAGTAAAATAAATGTTCGCACATTACATGCCTCTGTATGAATGATCTTTCTTTCATGAAGGCTTACTTAATTTTTTAAAAGCTACCATGAAGAATCTTAACATTTGAATCAGACAAGTATTTGCTTTTCTTCTGTGAAGCTTGTGGGTTATTCTCATGAGTGAGGAAAATGTCTTCATTGCCTTTACAAAGCAAGAGTAAAACACAAATGCTAATTGAGAAGACTGAATACTAGATGGAGAGAGATGATGAAAGGAAAGACGCCAGCACAAACAGAACATGGCTATTTATTTTCATCCCAAATGAATCAACTACTGCTCATACATGTGGGTCTACTACTAATAAAGCAAACAAACCACCCAAAGGACCAATGCTCTGAGGAGGATCTGCCTGCACATAGACAGCTTGTTTTGATTTCTCTTGCTAGACTCTATAAAGGAGTGATCTCTCCTTTGTTAGAACTATCAAATAACTCTTAAATGGTGGACTGTAAATATAGGACTGTGGGAGATTCCCCAACTCTCTGAACTCTAACTGCTCATTCAAAGATGCTAATATTTCTTCTTCTCAAATTAACTAGTCAGTTAAGCTCAAAGAGGTGGGGTCGGCAGGAATCGCCCTGGTTACTACTGGTCACGGATGTGATTTCCTGGCATTAACTGAATGGAAAAAGAAAAGCAGACCATGTTCTATAAGAATGCACTACTGATGAAGACACGGAGTCATCTCCACACCTATACCCCACAGGTACAAACGCTTAGTTCTTTCTGCATTTGATCGTCTATCACAGACAGTAACAGGTTTTTAAGCAAGCACCTTGTTACTTTGAGCTGCTTTGCTTAGTTTTCCCTAACACTCTGGTTGATCTGCAGCCCAAGACCTTTCGGGAAATAAATAGCAGAAATAAGCCCTTCCAGGTATTTCTAAATCTTTCTTATTCTCTGAAGATTCCTTCAGTCAAGTTCTAGCAGATGGGACAGAAGACCCCAATGTGTATTAAGAACACCCATATGAGTCAGAGAACTTGTCTATAAGGTTTGCTGGGTCCATTACAAATATTCTGTAATAGAAATGCCACATTTAATTAGCTCAAGGCAGGGAACAAAGCCCATTCCTTTTAGAGACGGGATGAATGGAGTTTCTTTTAAAAAAGCAAGCCACTTACCTTTTGTAGCAATTCGTACACACTGGGTTTTAGTTTCCTGATGGAGTGAAAAATAAAAGAACATAGTCAGTGTACAGATCAACATTCTTATTTCACAAACTACAACTATAATGAAGACCAATCAGGGTTCGTAAAATAAGATTATACAGAATGACACTATGGAGTGTGCTGGCCTGCTTTGCTGATGATCTTACTGACCCTGTTTGTGTTATAGGGTTTGGAATGTGAACTCAGACCCTGGATGCAAAATGGCAGTTACACAGCATTCTAATACTAATGAGTGTTTTTGTTGGAGAATTACAGTATTAAGAAATTTTTTTTGGTTCCTAACATACATTCTGAGAATTTTTTTTTTAAATCTAAAATAAAAGCTTTCAGAAAAAATTCAGTATTTCTAAAGATGCTGGCGTCTGTTTTCACTATGTCAGGGACAAGTAGTTTAGAATTTTGTCTACCTCTTAAACTATCAGAAAGAAAATAATATATATTTGCACAGCTAATATAAGTCAGAACCAAAATGCAAATATAAATTTCACCTGAGAGCTAGAGACTCATACCAAAGCTAAACATTAAATTATGCAGCCTTGCTGGGATCCTAGATAACTAAAGACGTAAATGTTGGTTAGAAACATTACCTAAAGACTGTATCACAGTTGCAGTATATTTTATGTGCTCTTTTGCTTTTAATTTAGCTGTGAAGAGTTAAACATTTCTCATTGTAGATTACTTTTTAACCTCCTGCTAGAAGAACAGGGTAGAGAAAGTGCAAGCATAAGGAGGATGTGACAAGAATGATTACAATTTTTTAATGTTGGGGGAGTAGGAAGCAAAAGATAGCCTGGCCCATGCATGCTTTGCAAGGATTTAGTTCAGTCAGCCAGCGACTGTCTTTGGAAATACAACAGATTAGAAGAGGTGTCAAAGCCAGTGAACTTAACAGAGTCTGAGGAGACCCAGCTTAACCTGACTACAGCCATCTTGGCTGTAACCGCCATTTTGCCTACCGTGTGCCCCTGGCATGTGTCCCAAATCCTACTGAACATACAAAGCCATTAAGATAGTCTGGCCACTGATACCTACACTGTTTCATATCTGACACTGGACATGTAAGTAGTTTTCAAGAAGCCAAGTGCATTCTGGTTGAGTACTGGCCGTATTTGCCTAGCTGGGCACATAAACCCCTTCCTCTTCCTATGGGGCTTGGAATCTTCCTGTCTTGTTCCAACCCAGTCGTACTTCTGTCCATAAATCTCTCCTACATTGTACTTTGTGCAGTCCTTGATCTGTCCGTCTCTTTCTTTGGTCCTCACAGACCCTTCCACACTTCCTTGCTGGTTCCACACATAACAAGTGGGTTTTACCACAACAGAAGCTATTTGTTTTCAAGAAGCATTTACAACTCCATCAGGAAGAGAGCTATATATTGGTAAAGCCAAATAATTTATAATTTTCCCTTAAGCACTTGTTTTCAAATTAAACAACATAAAGCACTGAGGGAGTAATAGTAAGTTAAGTGTAACTGTACATCTCTATTACTTAATTGTGACCTTTGTAGGAAGCAAGATTGCTTTTCACGTTCTCATAAAGGCCCAAAGGGATTCTGATTTCCTAAAAGCAATCTCTATCGACTTTCTGAAGGGATTACCAGGCTCTGCTGCTGGGAACCAGGCCAGTTTTAAAATTTTTTTTATCAAGGAGTTTGTGAAATATGCTGGTGCTACTCTAAGCATTGAGTAAACCACAGTGTAGCTATATTAGAAGAGAAAATGCCTAAGAAAGCCTTTCAACAGTGCCACAGAAAATCCTCCATCAGTAACAGACAGTATCATTTCCCTCTTTCTCTAGACCACTTAACAAGAGTTCATTTGGAACTTTTCTCCTCTCTAAAGATTAAAACTGCAAAAGCAGAAGTGTTTCCCCACTTCTATGCTACCGCATAATAATAATCCACAATGGATTAGTAACTTTCACCGCTCACAGAGCAGACCAGCTGTAGGAGCTCTTTGCAATGATGGGTATTAGGGAAGTAGGCCACAGAGTTGTCTCTAAAGACTTCCAATTATATAGAAGGAGACTAAAAGGACAGAAGAGCTCCTTCACCTAGGAATAGCCTCTGGCTTTGGAGTATGTCTAGAAGATGCTATGGAATTCTTCTTGCTGTATATGCAAGCCACCCACAGAGGTCAGCCAAAAGATAAAGCTTCGGTCCTCAGTCCCCGAGTACTCAGGCCCCGTGCACAAGTGCAAATGTGTAATGTCTGCCAGTTGAACAACTCCGAGATATAATATAACAGACGTAACTGGATACCACAAATTTCACGAGTAGCTGAGTGGCGGGGAAACATGGCTCTGCCTTTGCATTTTAATCTTTCGAGAGGTGAGCAGTTCCAAACTAACTCTTGTTACGTGGTGTGGAGTAAGAGGGAAATGTTACTGTCTGCTCCTGATGGAACAGTTCCCAGATGCCCACCTTGGGGACTCAATTTTATAAAATTAGCAAAAAAAAAACACCAACCCCTGCCCCCCCAAAAAACAAAACTCAAAATTGTTTTAATGCCTACAGGTCCATCAACATGTCAGTATTCCACCGGAGGCTGACTTGTGGAAGTTTCTATTCTGCATACTTTTTTTCTATTCCTCTCTGCCCATATATATATATAAAGTAAGTTTTAGGAAAGAAAAGTCTTTCAAAGAGAACAGCATGAGACATAAAAGGCCAGGCTGCTTCTCCCCACATGGGGCCACGGTCGTCTCTAACGTCCTGTGGTGCTTCCCTCTTCGATATGCATTTGGGATCAGCAGCAGCGGCAAACACAACTGTGTCTGGAATGGGAAAAGGAGGGGCCGCCGGGCAGCACGCCGGCGTGGGAAATGCGCAGCGGCAGGTCAGCGGGCCCTTCTGTCCAGGTGCTGTCCGCTGGACCGCAGGCGCCCTATTACTTCGTAATCACAGGATTGTTACCAGTTATTTACTATTTGGCGCGTACCCCCTGAAAGGTTTATAAGCGTTTATTAGCCTGCTGGGGAGCACGCATTCTGTTTATCCTGCAGTAAATTTAATCCTTTGAAGCGAGCCACTTGGCAGCAAGGGAAGGAGAACGAGGCTTGGGGTTGACTTTGGGGTGAAGTCCAGCAGCCGTGCCCACCTCCCACCCCGGCCACGGTGGGCTTTCCTGCAGAAGGCCGCAGTGGCAGAGGATGCTGGGAAGCTGGGATCCTGTGCCGTGGAAGTGCCAGCCCCAAACTGGTGCAGAGCAGAAACAACCCTCTCTGCACGGCAACCCTCTCTTCCTCCGCGGCTTTTTCTCACTCCTGCTGACAGATCCTGCAGAGCCCTTAGCACACACAGCTCTCGCCTTCGCGCAGAGCCGCGGAGCGTCAAGTCTCGGAGGGACCTCACCTTTTCGACGCTGCTCATGGCCTGGAAGTAGATGTTGTAGCCCTTGCGGGGAGCCAGGGGCGGGTTCCAGAAGCCTTGATAGGTCCTGTTGTCCCCCACGGTGAAGGGGACAGGCTCGGGGAGATTCCCGGGGGGCAGCTCTGCGGCAAAGTAGTACGGGGAGCCCCCGCTCACGGAGCTCTGGTAGGTGACAGGAACCTGGTAGCATTCCATGGTCCCGGCTTCCCTCTTTGTTCTGTGTGGGTGCAGCTCCTCCACAACAATCTGATAAGCGCTTTGGGGGAAAAAGAAAGTATACATTTTAAACTTCCCAAGCAGAACTTTTTTTTTTTCCCAAAAAAAAGAGAAAGGGCAAAAAACAAGGGATTTAAAATAAACATGCCACCTGGGTGTGGTGGGTCACGCCTAAAGTCATAGCCCTTGGGAGGCTGAGGCAGGAGGATCTCAGGAACTTCAAGGCCAGCCGAAGCTACAAAGCACTTTGAAGCACTGAATTACATATAGCAAGACCCTGTCTCCAAAAACCAAAATAAAATAAACATGTCATACTCAAGCACATGAACTCAGCTTTACCTTCTGTACCCTTGTTTTCAGCAATAAAAGTAGAATTTCCCATCCATGTTTGAGCACTGAGAGAACTACCAAAAACCTGAAAAGAGTTAAGAAAAATCACTGGAGATCTCTGCACATTCTCAAACACTGAGAAAGAAGCCACTTAAATAAGGACCACTACACCCATCAGAGTCCAGGCAGAGATGAAGTTCTGCCTCTGATGCTTGCGAAGGTTGAAAGTTAACACTTTTCTGGAGAAGCGTTAGGGGAGGCCCAGCTCCGAGGCCCAACAGACGCGGGCCTGGGGCGGTGCTGAGGCACCAGTTGGCAGTCAGCGCGGCCTTGGAGACAGAACACGCGACAGGCGGCGACTCCACCTCAACCTTGCGGCGCCTCCATCCGCTCAGAGCTGTGCAGATCTAAAGTGCAAGTGACATGCGGCAATGCGGGCACAGATGGACAGAAATCTGTCCTCCCCACTGAAGGAGCCGCTTCCCACTTCGGGAGTTGTTAATAATAAAATGCTACAATTTGTACAAACAGATGGCTCTTGGCCTACAAAAGCACCAACCTGAACCTCCTAATACCTTTCTTAAATGTCTTACAACCTTTTTATCTTGTCTGCTCTGTATACAGGACATCACCGAAGAACACTGCAGCTTTGAAATAAAGATATCCTGGATCTCTAATAATTATTTTTGTCAGCTACTAAAACTGGCATCATAAAAATGTTCTTCCTTTATAGAAAATTCCTTCATTTAAATTTTTTTTTTTTTTTAGGTAAACTATATCTAGGGAACTATTGATAGTTTATAAAGATGAATATATATTTTATATTATATTTAGTATATTCAAAAACACAGGTGAAATCCTAAAACATGGCAAAACACATATTGGTAGCTTGTATAAATTCAATATCAAAAAGCTGCAGATTGAATCTTGAGATTTTAGGTAAAGGTGCTCCTTTGATTGCTTCTATGAGGGGAAATAGCTACTGTTAATAGTTTGCTGGCAACAATACACCACTTGCTTTAATAGTCTTTCATTAAAAAAAAGTGAGAAAGACAGAACTGAAAGTGCATCTTCGAAAATCATAAGTTTAGAGTCTTGTAAGAAATTCTTTTTTTTGTGATTGCATTTTCCTTTTGTTATTTTAAAGAGAAAAAAATGATACAGAATTTCAAAACAAGATGCTAGGCAATTAACAATGGTTAGTCTATCACATATTGTTATCTTCAAAGTAGTTGCTCAGATTACCGGGTACAGGCATGCAAAACTGACCAAACAATATAAGCACTCATGTTCCTCAGTTAGCAGCCTTCATAGATTAAAAGATTCAACTAAAGGTTTTAAGCCAAAGATTTTCTTTTCTTCCTAATTATTAATAAGGTTCCTGTTTTTCATTTAACACATTGCTAAGACCTTGGAGGACTGGTACGTAGCTCCTTACCTTTAGAAAGAGGACTAAAATTGTGTTAAAGCCAGAAATTGTGATTTGAACAGGTAATGAAAGCAGAAGTGTACACTATTACAAATTAGGTGTGCTGCCTCACTGTCTACACTCCTGTCAAGACAACGGAGCTGAGGGACTTGGTGATGACACGCACACTCTCTGCAGCACCCAGGCATTTGCCACTTTCAAAATACAAGACAAAGCATGGCATTACCAAAAGAAAGAATGAATGGTCACAGTTGACACAGGTTGTGTTAGGGAAATCTACTATTACTTTATTTTTAATTTATAATTCATATTTTTGTTGTACATTTCCCTGTCCTGTGTACACAGCCACACATGCACATATAAACTCACAGATACCTACTCTTCAGGAGAATGTAACACCAAAGTCTTGTCCTAATGAAAACGTAATGACAGTTACCCTTAAAAAATAAGTTTGTGAACTGCCCCACATCTCCAGAATAATCCACAAACTTACTGAGAATTCAGTGTTACCTAGCTTAGTTACACTGAAATAGATTCCACGTGGCAAATTAGGAGACTCCAGGCAAGACAGCTTGTGGCTCTCCAGACTTATTAGGAGCAAAGCACACTGCCAGTGCCGAGGGGAGGGAAGCAAGAAGAGATGCAATCTGCTCTTTAAGAAAGGACTTGGAACACGGTTTTGCAGAATTTAAAATGAGCACCTTGAATGGACCTTTTGGATTTGGAACTATTCCCAATTAAAGGAAAGAGAAGTTATTTCAATTGAATAAGCTGCGGGTGTCTTTATAAGACATGTAAAGTAAGCAAACTATTTCCACATATAATGAAAATATCTTCCCGGTACCGGAAAAAAAAACAAAAAAATAAAAACCAAAAATATCCTAGTAATATGTACTTTAATCTTGTAATACACCTTTTGTTTATTAATATTATTTGTTCCTTGGTGTGACTATTAACTCGGATGTGTCAGGTTGATTGAATTAAAAGTCACTAGCAGAGAGCAAAGTAGCCTGGGTGCAGTATGTCTGGGTGGACTGTGGAGCCCTGACCTTTGGGTGCTATACATGGTCCCTGGCTTCTTTCCACGCTGGTGCTGTTCACCTGCTCTGTTGCCTGGCAGCCATGAACTAAGTGTCCTTGCACGGCACACCCATCCGCCATGATGTTTCTACCCTGGAGCCGGGCAACCATGGACTGAGCCCCCTGAAACTGTGAACAAAGTTCAATGTCTCCTCCTTTAAATTGTGTTTATTGAGTATTTTGTCCCAGCCATGGGAAAAGTTATGGAGAAACCAAGGCAAAGAGAAACTGAACTTACATTTAAACTTACAGCATGAACCTATTTTTCTTTTGTGTTTTCTACTACACTGTCATGAACTGAGTATTTGCTCCATGCCCTCCATACTTGGAGATAAAGTTTTGGGAGAGAACTTTGCTTTAGATGAAAGGGTTTTAAAAAGAATTGAACCTACCAATGCTTTGATGATTGGCTTCCTATTCTTCCTGGGAGAAATAAATGAACATCATTCAAAGTATATAGAATTTTGGTAAAGTATTTTGAGGATAATGAGAAAATAAAAGTTTGGAAAACTGGCTTCCAAGCTTATTTCCTAAAATTTCCTTTGTGCAGTGATTCACCTCAGACACAAACCTAAAGGGAGGTAGCTGGATCTCCTTAACCTTCTCCTACTACACAACTTCCTACTCCTAGCAGAATTGCTTCATGACATCACATTCAGCTTAGTTTCTGGATATTTTTCAGTTTCTACCTCAATCATGCTTAACTACACAAGCTGGTCCAGTAGCCAGCATGTTATTTTTGTTGTTGTTGTTCAGGTGTGGTTTTAAATACAATGAGAATTTAAATAAGCATGTGTAGAATAAATTGCTTTTTTTTTTTATGATGATGTTTACACTTACTTAAGATATATCCAGAGAATTATTTTTCCTTTCACATGTAAGTACTTAATTTACTTCCAAAACAGGAAAACTGTTTGAATCTGAGACTTTCCTCAACTAGCTTTCTCCTTGTGACTTTATATCCACCTATCTCCTTATTCATTAATTTTATTCAAAATTACATAGTGAACATATCCTCATAGGCACTGAGGAAAGAAATGAAGTAAGTCCCGCTCATGTAATCCTTAAATTTGCTTTTCTAAAATTCTGAGAATTATATAAGTGTTAGAAAGTTTTCTGTCCTCGCAAATCTGACATAATTTAATACAGCAACAACAAACCCCATAAAATTTACTTTCTTTAAAACCTTATCCATTTACAAATCTGTCATTGCTCCCGGTAAGCATTTAAAGTGACTCAGATTTTTAGAGTCATGTCAAATCACCTCTCATATTGCACTGTGGTGCTCAAACCAAGCTGAAATTGAGTGTACTGTCTCTATGTTAACACCGTTTGGAAACACCCACTTCCAGTGTGAAAATTTTGGTCTGCGTCTAGCCACTGAATTGCTATCTCTCCTTTTAGAAATCTCAGCCTACTACCCATTCAGCAAACTGGAAAAATGAAAAATATCTCTCCATGTAATGATACTGCTCAAAATCTGGCAGTGGCATTTTAATGCCACCAGTTGGGCTCAGCCTACAGTTGGCCCCTTTAGCACATACCATTTTGATCACCTATTTAGACCTTTTCTTCATGTTCCCGGAGAACATAAGTGCATCATGTGCATAGACGTCAACCATAATTGTAGTGACTCCTTAAACAAATGTCTGTGCATAGCAGGAAGCAGCTACAATGTAACTGAAGTCACTCTAGGATTGAATTGAACTTGAGATGGAACGCCAAACTAAGAAGTATGAAGTTCACCTGAAAAGAAACTGTCTTCTCTTCATTGTTCAACTATAGAGCGTGATCTCCAACCACATGCTCTCACTTTTTAAAATCTGTTTCTGACCTTGTTGGGTTCTTATTTATCAGCACAATTTAATTAAAGGACAGAAAATAAAGGGAGATCAAATATGAAATGATCTGACTAACTATGTGAAAGGGGGATGCACTTTTTCACTTTCTGGTTATCTATTTGTTATGGTTTGTGTCTAGATGTCCCCCCACAAAAGCCTCAGGCAATCATGGGGCAGGCTTACGGAGTTTTTGATTCATTCAGGATGGAATGTTGGGATTACGGATGTGAGTACTACACCTGCCCTCAGGCGAGTTGTTTGCATACAGTGTAAGAGAGGGGAACAGGCTGCTTGCTGCCACTCCTCCTTTTAGCTCTTGTTGCTTTTGCTGTTTTCTGCCCCCATGATCTGTTGCCCTCTGCCATGTGCCACTCTGCCTTGGAGCCAGCTGAGTATGGACTGAAACCTTCACAGACTATGAGCTAAATAAACCTTTCCTTCCTTAATCTTGGGCATTGGGTATTTTGTCTCAGCAACAAGAGAAAAGTAACCAAGACTCTATTTAATGATACTTACCTCTAGCTAGATCTAAGTCATTGTTTGAGCTTAGCATTCTGGGAAATATATATTCCAAAGCCACCATAATGTTTTCATCCATTCCATCCCTTTCCCCCCATTCACCTTAATTAAAATTTTAAGATATCACTGCAACCAAATTAAAATCAATACACTGGCATTAAGAAACTTTATTCAATCCTCAGTTTTTAAAAAATTTTTTCCCAGTTTTTATTTTTAATACAGCAAATATTAATTACAGTAAATATTAATCAGTAATAACTCATATATATAGAGAGAGGTTCTTTGGGGTTCTCAATGTTTTTTAACCACATAAAATTTCCAGAACCAAAATTGTTGGTCTACATTCCTTTTTTGTGTGCCCTGTTTTTATTGCACTTGAAACATTTAACATTTCTTTGAGTGCAAGGGCTGTTTTCCTTTAAAACAGCTGCAAGCAATTCTGCTTTAAAGGTTTCTGATCCTATATACCAACAAGCTTTTATATATTTATCCAAAGTAACGTCCTGAGATTTTAAAGGTCTTAAGACTGTTTTGCATTCTGAGTTGGCGTTATCATAGGATAATATTTTCAATAATAGTTCTCTTAAGGCAGGCTGAGACACCATTTTCTGGAGTACTTCTCTTACTCTACCTATAAACCCTATGTAGGGCTCATTAGCACCTTGAATAACCTGAGTTATGGAGAGAACAGTCTGTCCAGGAGCAGTAACCTTTTCCCATGCTTGAAGAAAACACATTTTTGTTTGAATAATTACCTCGTCATTATATTCTATTTGCTGAGCAATCCCAAACCAATTTCCAGATCCTGTGAGTTGATCCTCAGAAATAGGAGCTGGCAGGTTAGCATGGGCATTACGACAGGGCATCAGCTCTGCTTCATCTCTCCACCATGTTTTGAACTGGAGGAATTCAGCAGGACTGAGAACCGTACGTCCAATCATCTTCCAATCCCAGGGAATTAAATAGTCAGACTGAGCTAGTCCTGAAATCAGCCCAAAGGTGTAAGGGGAATTTACCCCGTATGACACACACACCTGCCTGCTTCAACTCCTTCAGGGTTTTAAAGAACAAGGGAGCATGATTATACCACACGCACCCTTGGGAATTTTCCTGATCTCCTGGTAGTTGAGTAACTGTGACTGGGTAGATGGCAAAAGCCTTACAAGCTTCCAAATCTCCTTCCTGTCTGGCATCAGCAAAAGCTTTCATGCCTAGTCATAGGTGCTGGCCTTTGAATGGCCAACTGAGGTGGGTCCCTAAAAGAGTCAAGCCCATCATATATGGGGGCTGAGGGTTGTGCTGGATCCTCATTTCTTATCTCTTGTAAAATCTCTTGTTTTGTTTTATAGTTTTTCCAAAACAGAAATTTCCCATGACCCTGATGAACAATCCCAGAGACTGGGCTTACCTGCCTGGTGATTCTCTTTCAGTTCATCGAGCACTGACTTAATTTCCTTAATTCCCTTGCCTAGTCTCTAAGACTTATTTTCATACCCTAGTATTGAAGACTTATTTTCATACCTTAGTCTCGAAGAGTTATTTTCACGCTCTAGTCTCACAGACTTCCTTTTGTACTCAAGTCCCTGTTCCTGACACCATATGTTGGAATTATCTGTAGGGACAGGTCCTGAGATTGAGGTGCCCACAGAAAGATAAGAAAAACAGAAGAGGCAAAAGTCTGGGATCAGGGGGCCCACAGCCTCTGGGACTGCAGCAGCCCCGATCACCCATCTCAGTAGCCTTTTATTAGAACCTAGAATACAGCTCAGACCAGCAGGAGTAATCATTACCCCTTTCCATTTCTGCCTCTCAGCTGATGGTAACCATAAACTCTGGTTGTAATCTTCTGAATTTCTAAAGCAGGGGATAACATAACATTGTCTAAGGAGGGGATATCTAATGCTGCACTACCTCTGGTGGTGGCAAAGAGATCACTGACTCTGCTTGGGTATGCTTGTCACTGCTGCTGGCTAGAAATGCTTGGTAGCTTCCTGTATTGCTTGTCCTTGGGCCCCGGGCTGGGCCAGAGCTAAAGTTTCCCACAGGTGTCAGAGGAGTACCATTTTTATGATATTTTGATTGACACTGATTTGCCCAGTGCCGTCCTTTTTGACACCTAGGACACCTTAGTGGGTAAAGAATCTTACTATGGTAGTCAAATTTGGTTAAACACTGATGGTAATCATTTTTAGCTTTTTCGGAGGCCAAATGATGACTTATCATATGATTTCCCCTCAGTTTTAAGGCTGTTAGAAAACAAGGGGTTTTGCTCTCCCATTATTAAACAAATCCTCTATGAACATACAGTTTTAGGTTGTCCAACCTCCTGGTGGTAGCAAAATAAATTATTTAGTGGTACACAGACTTCATATTTTTTCTAAAACATTTCTTTAAGGCTTCAGGGGAAACTCACCCCTTTTGTTTTACTACTATAGTTTTATAATCGTTCACAGTGTTTGTATTGCCCTAATGCCAACATTTTGAAGATGAACCAAGGAAAGCTTTAGTTACCCCTTAAACAATGACTCAGTTTTCTCCTGACTTCCTTTTTCTATGGGAAACTAATAGTCATTGCATTAGTAAAGCTCAAAACCCCAGCATGAACTTTGAGAAGTTCTATTTCCCTGTGACCTCTTCATAATGCCCTTATTATACCATGTCTTTCCATGCCCTTTATTCTACAAGTCCACCTCTGTATGCCTTAGGCAGAGGGGAAGAGCTCACCGTATCTCTTGATTTATACCTTAATTTTTGCTCTTACTCCTTCCTCAGATGTATTATCCACCTGAAGCTGGTGTGACCAGTGCTACCCAAACATACTCTACAGAGCCAAGGGTTTCCTCCTGTGTCCTATGTAAGTTTTCACATCTTTTGCAGAGCTCTTGCTTCAAGGGCCAGTGAAGGTAATTTTTGTGGCTGGAGGTAGGTGAGGGATAACATGGGATGCTTTTTCAGTCTAATCCTTAATTCTCTGGAACCACAAATGGTGCCACAGGTCCATTGTTCAGATTTAGCATGGCAAGAGTCACTGTCTTAGTAAGATTTATTGCCTGTAGCATGGACATGGTATATTACAGATGCTGTCTGATTTTATACCTTGATAAATATTTTTTGCTTGTATATGTTTCTTCAATACATGAAAAGCTCATTAAAGACAGTGGCTATCACAGTTTTTGCTTTGATGCCTATTTCCTCACCACATATTTATTAAATATCTATTATAGGCTATGAATTATTTGAAATGCTGAGGTTGCAGTACAAATATGTGAAAGGTTCTGCTCTCAGGAAATTTACATTTCAGTGGAAAGGCATCAATAAAGTGAAGAAATACAACCAATGACCACATAATACATTGAGAAAGGACATCTGCTCAGAAAAAAGGTAAAACCAAATAACAGAAGAAGGCATTTATGACATTTGAAAGCACAAGTTTGTATAAAGTGGTTAAGAATCACCCGTATGTTAACAAATTCCTCTAAAATTGTGTGGCTCATGAGTTCAGAATTACACAGGCTGTAGAGAAGATAACAGAAAGGGTACCTCCTCCTACTCCCTGGAAGAAATAATTCTACCAACTACAATTCTGTGAAATACCATAAGATTAAGTAACTACTATTTGATTTCACTTGGACCTTAGGATTTTTATGACGCAAATATTAGTTCCATCTTTGTCTAAATTTTAAGGTATTTCTATTTGGAATTCAAGTAAATTCCTTGTCACCATATTGATTAGGAAAGTCAGGTGGAAACAGTTGATCTTTTTTCATTAATAGGATGAAATACACTTTTGAGATGGATGATGATGGTTGTTCTTATGCTTAAAGCTGTGGGAATGTGACCAAGTGACCCAAGGCAGATCACTAACATACAGCATTAAAGCAGATAGTTTGGTCTGTTTTTGTTATGCTGTCACTAGACTTAAAATATCAGCTGTTTTCTTTCCCCTAATTTGAAAAAAATGGTGGCTTTTACATCTTTCAGAACCATATCCTATATAAAGGCTTAAATTCAAAATTAGGAGGTTGGGGATTTAGCTCAGCGGCACAGCACCTGCCTGGCAAGCACAAGGTTGTGAGTTCGATTCCCAGTACCGGAAAAAAACCAAACCAAAAAAAACAACAACAACAAAAAAAAACCCCACAAAATTAGAATTGAGTCACAAAATAAAGTAACTCTAGAATGGGTAGCTTCTTTCCAACTTAAAATAAATAGAGTTTATATTAGGCAAATTCTGAAATATAATATGCATTCATTTCTTATGCCTTACCACAAAAAAGGGCATCAAACAGAGGAACTATTCTGCAGTTTTACAATATGCTGTTGTTTATAAAAATATATAGGCGTTATGTAGTCTACCAAATTGATTCTGAATGTGGAACATGTTCATTTTAAATCATAGTAATGATTGTGAAGTGATGTCAGTGGTAGCAGTAGATCTTAAAAATGTGTTAAGGAGATTCAAAGTCCTAGTTAAGTCAGACAGCAGATTAATGCATATGTAAAAGAACAATTAACTGTGCTGAAGAGCCACATTTGCCAGGACAACATCATACATGATGCAGATTTCACAGGTACCAAAAGGACAGCACTATGGGTGAGTCTGACTTCCACATCATTTAGAATGGGGTTTTAAGTGGAATATTTGTTATTTCTGCTATTCGATTATGATCACTTAGAGATTCCTCATGTTAAAAATATTGGTAATGTATTTATAAAGTAACTCCTCCTTCCACAGAGAAGATATGTCTTCTTTGATTTGGTATATCAATAATAAGAATACTTGTTATTATGCATGAATGCCCAAAAATTAGACTTTAAATTCTTAGATGAGTTTATTTCTTTCTGCTCCAATTTCAAAGATGAAAGCTACTATCATGTCTCACCTAAGATGTCTACCCCATCTCTCGTCCCTCTAACCTGACTACATCTTACATAGGACTCTGAGTAAGAGGCTCAGATTTGCCTGGATCTCCATTGTTGCTGTCTTCGTGTGGCCCTTTAGCAGTTTTCACCAGGGTCACTCCAGCTTCCATCAGCATTAACCTCAGTCCATGCTTCTATCAGGGTATCTCCATGTTTCTCTGTATTTCTATCTAAGACAGAAAACTGCTGAGGGTCATTGTTGCAATTATGTGGCCAGCTTCAGTTTTCATGTGGTACTAAACAGCTTCTCTTCCTGGCCTCTACTCATCTCTCCAGCCTCAGTTGTTGTCACTTATACAAATACTTCACTTTTAGTGACCCGAATTGCTTATGGTTCTTGAAGGCACTTTGCCATGTTACATGGCCCATCATTTGCTTTGTGGTCAGTTGGAAGGACTGTTTGTAATGGTTGATACATTGTGTCAAACTCAGAAGTTTAACTAAGTAACTCATCAAGGGGCCAGGGTTCTCTCTTTTTAAACATCCTCAGCCTGTGCAAGACGAGGTCACGTGCATAGTGTGAGTGCTACACTCACCCGAGGGCAGACAGCCTGCTTACAATATAATGGAGGAAAAAAGTCTTGTTCTTCCCACCCTGCTCTTGTTGCTTTTGCTGTCTTCTGTCACCTTGAACTATTGCTCCTCATCATGCCATCCTGCCTTGGAGCCAGCTTAGTATGGACTGAAACTTCCACAAGCTGTGAGCTTAATAAACTTTTCCTTCTTTAATTTTGGGGGCCAGGTATTTTGTCCCAGCAACCAGAAAAAACTGACCAAGACAGAATTTGGTACCAGGAGTGGGGTCATTGCTGTGACTATACTTGATCATGTGGCGGAAGAGCCTTTGGGAATGGCTTATGGTAAGAGAATGGAAAGGTTTGGAGATGTCACCTGAAAGAGTACAGCTGGAACATCCTAGGCTGCTCAGTATGGGAGATTCTGGTCAGAGCTCAAAGGACCAGAAAACTGGTAAAGACCAGGTTTGGGATGTTTCTGTGGGAAACAATGGATTGCATTGGCTGCTGGACTCCAGAAAATGTATGTTATGGCTTGGCAGAAAGTTTGTCTGTATTTTGTCTGTGTTTAGAGACTTTGCCTGAGATTGAGGTTAAGGGTCGCAAACTAATTAATCTGGCAGAAGAAATTTCAAGGCAGTCAAATGTTGATGATGTGGCATGGCTGCTGTTGGGGGCTTTTAGCCAGATCTATATTGAGAATAAAGAGCAAAGAGCCCAGAAGGATGATTTAAAATGTTGTCAGTTTGTCCAGAAGTGAAACTTCAGTAAAGCTGTGGACTGCAAAGATAAAGCAGAAGAGATCTTGATTGCTGAGAAGAACAGGACATTAGAAAAGCAAGTCTCCATCCTTTGCAGCCTCAAAACTGCCAAGGTAAATTATTACTTTGCTTTGAGGAGAAAGCTGTAGAGCACCATGTTCCAGAATGGCAGTAACAAAGAATTTGTTCCTCAGAATTGGATTCAGAGTGCCTACTGATCCAGGCTCTTGACCCCTACAGCCAAGAGAGAGGGAAGCCTGGCTACTGTTCCAGCTGGCAGCAGACCTTGGCTGCATCCACATGTTCCTGGTTTTAGGTGCATGGAGAATGCAAAATTTGTGGGGTTAGGAATGCTTCCACTCTGACTTGAGAAAGCCTAGGAGACCAGGCAGTGTGCCCCAAAAGAGCAATGTGTGAAGCTATGAGACTGAAGCCAGAGGTGCAATGGAGACTCCAGAAGTTTGGAAAAGCCAGGAATGTGGATTATCTAAGGAAAGCTGCAAGGAGGAAGTAAAGCAGGCCTACAAGAGAAGCCGTGGGAGCTACAATCACCAGAAGTGCCTTAGGGGTGGAGCTGCTCAAACCCTTTGGAGCTCACAACTTGTCATGGACTCCCTTAGATGCTGGCTATAAAACTACAGGACTTAATGTTAGCCCAGCTGGATTTTGGACTTGCTTTGGCCCCAGTCCTTTGTATCCCCCTGTTTGTAACTTTTGGAATGAAAATGTTCATCCAGTGTCATTGAATGTTGGA
Organism: Chinchilla lanigera; assembly: GCF_000276665.1. Lineage (NCBI taxonomy): Eukaryota > Metazoa > Chordata > Mammalia > Rodentia > Chinchillidae > Chinchilla > Chinchilla lanigera. Next base: position 9,084,716 of record NW_004955436.1, read on the forward strand.
AGTGTTTACCTTGTCATTTGTACAGGGGCCTGCAGCTAAGAGTTTGCCTTACATCTTGGAGGAGACTTGGGACTTGGACTTTTCAGCGAGGCTGAAACTGTTAGGACTGTTGCAACTGTTGCAGATGGACAAAATGCCTTTTGCACAAAGGGATGTGCATTAGTTTGGGGGGGGGCAGGGGCAGAATGTTATGGTTCTAATGTAATATAATGTTGACAGAATTAATACTGGCTCTTAAGGATTGTTAAACCTGTGTCATAATGTTCAAGTTGTGAAATGATAAGAATAAGTATGTCTTTGTATCTGGAGACTGGTTTAAAGAAATGTGTCCAGTTGCTAAGTTGACAAGGGATGGATTGTAATGGTGGATACATTGTGTTGATGTGAGAAGTTTAGAAGTTTAACTAAGTGACTCAGCAGGGGGCCAATGTCCTCACTTTGTTAACAACTTGAACCTGTGTAAGTGGAGGGCATGGAGATTGCGTGAGTGCCACACCTCCCTAGGATAGAGAGTTTGCATACACCATAAGGTAGGAAAAGATGTTTGTTCTCTCTTCCTTCTTGCATTAAATGTTTTTGCTGCCCTCTGCCACATTGCTGCCCCTCACCATGCCACTTGGTGTTGAAGCCAGTCAATCATGAACTAAAACCTCCACAAACTACGAGCTGAATAAATCTTTCCTTCTTTAATTTTGGAGGTCTGGTGTTTTGTCCCAGCAACCAGAGAAAACTAACCAATACACCACTGTTCTTTCTTTTTTCAGAAATCTTCCCACTTTGGCCAACAGCCCTTTGATAAACTCATTTTTCTTCTTTAAAACCCAGAAGTATCTATCTATCTATCTATCTATCTATCTATCTATCTATCTATCCATCTATCTATATTTAATCTGTGATCATTGCACACTGTTATCAGTTACTGATTTACAAGCCTACCACTCATTCTCACGAGCACATACTAAATCACCTTAGATGAAATTTTACTCCAAGTATCCAGCTTAGGCTAGCATCAAATCTATACATTCATGAAAATCATTACTAATTTTAGCTTTCCTAATAAAACTATTAAACTAAATGTACAAATTCTGTATAACAAGGATTCCCAAGTTGCTGTGACAGATGCTGGATTTGGAGTTTGTTTGACATTAGGAAGATGAGGGAGAAGAAATATATATTGCCATTTGAGTTGGAATGAATGGACAGTGAACCACAAACTAGCAGAGGCTAGTAGTATTATCAAGAAGGGAAGGGTGGACCCGGTATATCGGGTCTTTTCAGCAGACATTCTAACGTCTGTGTGGATCTTTCACTGCTAGTAGATAGACCTGTTTGTTGTTGTTTTGAGGCCACAGACAGCGGAATGGCACCAAACATTATCAGACATGTCTCTGTGACAGGCTGACCTATAGTAAAATTGAGTAGAAAGTCAAATAGTTTCAGATACAGCTGAATGGCTTGAGAAAGATCTAATCAAAGAGAGCTGTGAGACCAGAACACACGATTAGTGCCATGAAAATTGAATACCTCAAACTGGGTCCTCACTTAAAAAAAAAAAAAATAGAGCAGTAAACCAGACATCGTGATGATAAGGCCTCAAGTGGCTGGGGGGATCAGAGGTAGGAATGTGTTTAGACAAAACAAAGCAGCACTCCCTCACTGCAGGATTCAGAGAGCAGAGAAGCAGGGCTCATTTGAGGGAAAATAACCGACTTGACCACTCTGGCCAAACCAACTGGCCCCACCTATAGGTAACTGGAGAAATCTTTACTAAAAACAGAACCAAAATCAAACAACAACAGAAAAGTTCCTACTAAAAATAGACTTGAGGCCTGGTGTGGTGGCACATGCCTGTAATCCCAGCACTTGGGAGGCTGAGGCAGGAGGATCCTTGCAAGTTCGAGACCAGCCTGGGCTACAAAGTGAGCTCAAGGACAGCCTGAACTGCATAGCTAGACCCTGTCTCAAAAATACAAAAATAAATAAATAAATAAATAAATAAAAATAAAAATAAAAATAGACTTGGACTGGATTATTAGAAACCAGATTTTTCAGATAAAAAAATAAAAAAAAATAACTTGTTTACATCATGAATAATTATTTTTGGTGTAGCAATTTAAGATTTTAACTTGTTTTTAGAGCATGAATCTTCTACATTGTAAAGTTTCGAATTCTCAGCTAGTGACTTAATTTCAGTAAAGGTCAAAAGTCCAACCAACAAATACAAAGACATGTACTTCTGGATCAGAGGAAAAGTATACATGATTATTAAAGATTAGTCTTGCACAACCACTAGTCAAAGTATCTGCATTCTCAGTGGTCAGAAATTGTGTGATAAATAAATGTGAACAAGGTGGAAGAAAGACTTTTGATTTTAAAATGTGTTATTGGTAATGTACTAAGTTCATGATCTGGATCTATGATCAAAGGGTTTATAGGACTGAAGTTCCTCCTGAGAGTCTATGACAAATACGGGAACAGCCTTCAAGATTTCTTGTGGTCATTCTGTCTCTCACTTACATTGCCTAGCATGGAGAAAAGCACCTCTTATGTGATCAAAATTTATGGAAGAAATGAGTTAAATGAATAAAGAGAGTGTAAGTTGTATTATATAACGCATGCTACAATAATGATACATCATGTCTGCATCTTACACAAAGTAAAGCTGAATTCACTCGAATAACTCCGGACTGATAAACACCAGTACCTGGTAGCTCATTGAAACAGTAAAGCAAAACTAACCACCTACAAAGTAAATTTTATCATGGGGAGGAACATATGAATGACCCTGATTACTTGTCAATACAGAAAGATGTTGAGTGCAGGCATTTTCTCTCTCCCCTCTGGATTAGCAATCAGATTCACCTGAAGATCACTGATTCACAAACAGCATTATACACTTACTTTGAATTTTCAAGTAGCCAGAACTTCGTAAGTGTTTATGTTATAAGCACACTCAGCTACTTCTCTTTTTCTGCAGTGTGGTGTTCCCCTGATTTTAATCCTGACAGGAATCAAGAATTTACTTCATGACTACTGTTCCTTCATCAATATTTTTTTTAAATTAAGAAAAGCATTTGTATCCTTCCAGCGACTTAGAATAATTTGAATGGAAAATGCATGCACGTAAGTTCAACTGTATTCATTTTCTATGCAGTGCAAAGATTAATTTTACTTTTGTAAGAAAAATATGTGTACAAGTTGAGGTGACTCAGCTAAGAAATACCTGCTCTGATTTCTATGCCTTGATTCACATCTAAACAGAAGTCTCATAAAAAAAATGCAGACAAAAGTCTATCTTGTTCAAGAGAAACTTGCTTAAGTTTTCAACATTCATTTAATAACAAACGTGTAGAATTTAAAATGGTTAGGATAGAGCTGAAAGGCAAAGTTCACGAGTAGCTGAAAAATCCCCTTAGAATTTTGCCGTTAGCTAGAGAGCTATCTGTAGACTTCATCCGAATGATAAATGAGTAAACAAAATCAAAATAAAATAAAACAGAAGCAACACCTCCTTCACTTTAATTGTCAAATGAATGTCTCCTAGAAATGAACCATTTTATTTGCTGCTAAGCAACCAGGGTTTCTTGGCCAGGCTGTTGTTTCCCGTCTGTGTTCCCCTTACCTGATGGGAGCACCCTTGGCTTGCGCTGGTCTTAGCAACACGGTTATCGTGGTTGCAGTTTCATTAAGAGAGGCATCAATTCCTTCATAGTCAGGTAAAGTTGGAGCTGTTAAAGGACCAATGGAACAACAAAAAAGGTTTAATTAATTACAGCAATCCATCATGGGCCAGTGTGAATAAATGATCCTGATTTAAGGAAAAGTCAATTTAATCCCTAATTATCTACTGTGTATCCTACTTTACAGCATAACATGAACCATTACACCCTAACCACAGGAATCTAAAGCATAGGCAGTCAGAAAGGCAAAATCGCTGTGGAAATTTCAAAAATAGCCTGGTGATTTGTGGTACACAGTCTAAATATTTCAGTCAGAATGCTTTTGCTTTTCATTTTCTGACTTTTAAATCAATAAGGAAAAGGAAAGGATGGGAAGAAAGTGGTAACAGCAGACTGGGGAATAGTCCGTGTTTGTGGGATGACATGTGGAGCTACAAACCCACATTGAAAGTGTGAATGACAGTAGCTGAGGTGAAGGCTGCTTACTGAGACGGGACCAAGTACGCTGTGAAGTTTGTAGAAAGATGAGATTGTTCTTGGATCATTTTCATCACTGTGATCATCATGAAGCTCATCAAGCAAGTGCAACGAATGGGGATAGGAATTTTGGTTTTTATTTATCAAGAAATAACACAGCAGTTGTTGCAAGCTTGAAAAGAATGTATGCACTCAGTGGATGATACCAGCTCAGGACTGAGGATCCCTCCTTGTGAGGTGTGTGAAGCAGTCAACTTCAAGCAGCTTTTGATTATTTCTATGTAGAAAGAGCATCAATAAGTGAATCACTAGTGAGATGTGTAACTCATGAGATGTATATCTGTGAGATGTTAGCATGTCAGCAGAAAACATCTGAGAGCAAGTGACACATAATAGTTTTTGAGGAATTTCATTCATTGATTGAACATTTACTGAATACACAGTATGTACAGTTTTATGACAAGCGCCATAAATTAAAAAACCAAAGCACGGTCTCTGACATTTATAGAATTAAAACTATGAATTAATGTTTTATGCAATGTGGGAATCTTATAAACAACAAAAATATATCATGAACTGTTAAATGGTCAAGGGGAAATATGGTTCACGTGCCAAAACAGTGGATCTCACAGTCACTAGGTCCGAAGAACCGGGAAGGCTTCTCACATTCCAGACTACTGCCCTGTCCTGCAGTTACTGATTCAGCAGGCCTGCGAAGGGACCAGAACATGTGCATTTCTGGAAAGTTCCCAAGTTACTCTGCGGCTGCTTGGAGGACCATAGTTTTTAAAACTGTGTCAGAGATGGGACAATGACACGGGGAAGACTTCAGGGTTTAGATGGTGTTGGAGATGAATCTTGAAAACAAGACTAAACATTCAGCAAGAAGAGATTCCATGGATTGGCATTCCAGTGCGAGGAAAGAGAATATTTGAAGAAGATGCCGACACCTGGAGGGCATGGTGAATTTCTACAGTGGCGAGCAGCTTTCTCTACCTGGACTTGGGGTGAAGGGGGGACTAGTGTGAGAGGAGCCCTTCCATGCAGGGCTACAGATTCTGGTCAGGAGTGAGGGGATCCTCTCTGACTGGTGCTACGTATGAGATTTTGAAAATATTTCAGTAGGGAATGTATGTTGAATGAAATTTAATAGAAAAAGATTTCAAAGAAAGGTAATTTCAAAGGCAGAGATACCACTTAGAAAGATACTTCAATTCTTTAATAGAAAGGGTCTGAATGGAAAAAAAACCAGGAACAGTGACATAAAGAGAAAGAGGCGTAAAGGGATGAATTACTAATTGAGGGTTATTTTTAGACAGAATCAACTATTAGAATACATGCAATATTTGTACACATGAATGTACGTGTGTATACATATCAACACACATATTAATGCTTCCCACCATTACAAATCCAGTAACTTGATTTTACTTTTATTTTCATTGCTTAACAAATGTTGGGGGATATAATTACTAGATTCAAAGAATAAATAAGAGCAAATTATTTTAAAATTTTAAGTGATGTGGAGAAACACAGTAACCATATTTATTATTGGCCTTGCAATGATTACTGATTTTTCCCAACATAGAATGGCAAGAACTAAGTTTGTAAAGTAGAATAAAGTCTTTACTGTGTGACCATGACATAAGTGAAACTGGATTTAAATAAGTGAAAGAAAAAATTAGATGGGTGTTTTTGTTTTTGATTGCAAAGTTTTTGATCAGCACAACTCCGTATCTGAGATTTGAAAAATTCTATATGCAACTCTCAGGAATGTGCACTTGTCTAATATTTTTAGTTTTACAAGTTTACATAAACTTTGAGCTACCTCTAAGGAACAATTTTACTCTATTTTGACACAAGTTCTAATTCTAGAGGGCAAGAAACATCTCTCTGTACATCATAACATCAGAAAGTCTTGTTTTCCAATAAAATGATACACTAAATATTTTAAATTGGTGATTAAAAATTGTCCCATCTGAAAATATAATGGAAATTTTAATACATTGTTATTGTCTAAGATAACGGATGCTGTTCTAAAAGGCTCACTTTATTAGACTATTAAGATAAATCAAATGTTACTCAAGAGAACATTTTGGAATTGGAAATTTTATTTATGATATAAATTATTAAAGTTTGCATTACATGCAGCACATTTTCAAATAAAATTTTAGACTGAAAGCAATTTAGAGAGTGTGCATCTTCCTTTTCATGGAAATGTTACAGATCTGGAACAATGTTAAGAATTTTAAGAATTTTGATGTATCACTAATATATGGCATCTATAGTTAGGGTGAGCAGGAGCATAAATGTTCTAAAGGAATTCACAAAGACAGAATCAGTATTTTATCATATTATGTAGCTTGCTTTAAAATATTTATTTTAAAATTTAAAACTTTGAGTATATCCATAACATATACTTTAGATTAATGACATATTACAATGTTACTTCCTAGAAAGAATTTAATCAGGTTTAAGTGACAGTTATACTGAAGGACAAACAAAACCTGCAAACAAGCTAGTCAAAAAGAACAGAGGGAAAAAGTGGAAACAAAGCTTCTGTAAATAAGGAGGGAAAGAGGGGTTGAAGAGAGGAGATGGGAATGGAAAAAAAAGAAGAAGCAAAATATACCACGTACAGGTACAAATTGCCTATAATGAAGTGATCATTAGGTACAGCTAAAATGGGCCCACAAAATAAAATTTAAAAAAAAAGGAAAAAAGAAAGAATTGGGGAAAAAAAAGTTGCCTCAATTCCTACCTCCCTATTTAAAAAAAAAAAAATGCAAGCTATAAAAATGTGAACATGATGAATGTGAAATTTAATTATATTTGTTTGTCAACTTAACTTCTCCTGTCTGTTGCCATTCCGGAATTTAGATGCATTTATGTGAGATTTTGAATTAAACAATGAAAGCTTGTGTTTGTTTAAATTGTAAGAATGTTAGGGAAATGGGACAAAGACGAGGCCTATGTTCCTCTCATACCAGAGCAAAGTTCCTTTACTGCTCTTTTGATAAAACCCATCTAGAGACCCGATTCCATAATAATTACCAATTCCTCAAAAGTATAATGATACCTATCATCACTCATAATGAACTTCGAAAGATTTTTAATTATATGTTGTAATTTTTAAAAAGAGCACTGTCAATTAAAGGCGATGATTTGAGAAGTGTTTGTGTTTAGACATATAACTAATAATTCGCATTTCAATGATTTTTTCAAGTGCTTTCAATCATACATGAGGACGTTAAAGGTTCACTGAGCAGGACGAGTAGCACACAGTGTATACGGGAACCGCAGCACATGCTACTGCCAACAGGGGGAGCCTCAGGCCCCTCCGCCCACACACCTGAGATGTTGGTGGTCACGTTGATGGCCGTGGCTGGCCCGAAGCCTTTGACCGTGCTGGCTCTGATGAAGAACTGGTAGGTGGTTCCTGGGTGGAGATGCATGAAGACGTGGTGCGTACTATTCCACAGGTTTGACACGGTCTGGGGAGGGCCGGCCACGGGCACTGCAGGATCGAAGGATCTTATGCTGCTGTAGCTGACCTGTGTGAAGAAATACGGTAGGTATCCACACTGAGTTCCAAGAAATTACGAATTCTTTGCAAATAACGTAGTGTGAAGAGCATCCCTGTGGAGTCTATCAGAATTTTTTCATTCTTCCTTATTTTGATATGATTGTTCCTTCCACTCTGCATTCCTATCTATCTATCTATCATCTATCTATCTACCTATCACCTATCAATGTCATCTTTCCATCTACAGATACACATATATTTATATCTGAATTGAAAAACACACATGCATTTTCTTTCATCAAAGATAACAGAATTAATATACTGAAGATGTATGTATACATACAAAATTTTATGGCTTTATGTTTTAATGTGTAAAATAAAGGGTTTGACAAATGTTTATTTACATTGTTCAATATCTGGCCAAGAGACATAACAAATTCTGTGAAAGTAACATTCACATCTGCAGTCATAGTCACTATATAACAGGGCACCAGTAAGTCCCAATCTCACGGTTCGCTCTGCAGCCACTAGAACTCAAAACTTTAAGCGATAATTAACGTTGACTGCAGGAACAGAACAACCCATTTATGCAATTGAAATCATCCTTTCTTCTTTTAATATTTGAAAATATAGCAATTTATCCTTAAAATTGCAATGAGGTTTTGAACTTTGTTTATATTCTAATTTGCTGCTGTCAGTAGTAATTCTGTACTCTGAAACAATTGGCAGTAGCCTCTCCTAAAAGACACTGTGCGGACAGCCTCAAACATTTATAAAAAGGAAAATGAGGGTTTTTCTTATGACTGTTCATTGTGATCATTACTAAGCCAGTTTGACCGGAAATACTAAATACCATATGACACCTCCCATTTGAGTGAGCAAAGTACGAACAAAGAAAATGATATAGGAGGGATAGAAAGGGATAAGGGGACAGATCTTTTGCAGTGGGGCAGTTGTCCAAGGGAACCAGGGCATGGGCTGAAGAGGAGGGGAAGGGGAAATGAGAGGAATAAAGATGCGTCATGTACAGGAACCCAGGACCCTCAGTTAATGGACACCTTATACACCCTAAGCTGAGCCAAGACAAGCGAATCAGCAAGTAGGGTAAAGGTGGGTGGGAACCATGGGGTCGAGCAGGGAAGGGAAGGGGATTAATAAAGGAAACAACCTGCAATATGTGCACGTGACCACTCCCAAGATGACTGGAAACTGCATGAACTACAAACATGTACTAATAATAAATATATACAGTTCAAAAAAGTTTACAAAAAGAATTTGGAGTTTCTGGGGCTACAATGAATATTTTGATGCTTAAGTTTGGAACCAAAGAATTTATAAATTAAAACAAAGAAGGACAATAAGGATTTTGATTCCCCAATCTTCACTTGCTTCTTCTCTATCAATTCCCTCTAACTTTTTTGCTTGTTTTCTCCCTCTTATTCCCTCCATGCCCATTGCACTGAACTTCCTGGTTCGCCCAATACCTCATATTGAGTGATGATTCCATTGGGATCCAAAGGTTCTTTCCAGTTCAAGAAGATCTTGTTTTCAAAGGATGTTCCTTGGAGAGATTTGGCCGGGACAGGGCCGGGCACTACAAACACATATATTCGGGGTTATAAGAATGCGTACGTCACATAGGAAAAGTAAATGAAGTAAACTAGATAAGCAATTCATACTGCATATGTAAAAATATACATATGAACTAAAACAAATAAGAAAATGACCTTCAAAAGGCAGTATTCTGACTTGACTCTGACATATGGGAACTTGAAGTCAGTCTTTAAGTTCTTAAAGCAGAAAACGTAGAAATAGTCGTTTCTATTCAAAAGGATATTCTACCACCTTAGAGAGCTGCATAAATTATGTAGTCTAGTTTTCTCTGTTGTATACCTTTCATCACAGGAAGATTTTATTTGTAATTTGTTTTCAAGAACAGAGATGTATCACCCTGAAAGATTTTTTGAAGATAGGATAATCCCCACAAGAGTCTCCATGAACAGAGTTCATAAAATAATGAATTATAGTAATTAACACTCCTTAAGCTCAAAAGCCAAATCACACAGTACTGGATTGAAATTCCCCTTAATAATCATCCTGACTTTTATAGCTGTACATATTAAATTTTCAATAATCAAAAACCAGCACTATGATAGTCTTAAAAATTATTAATGATTAGTAGGTGTCAATGTCATCGTTTCAGTCTTTTAAATGAAATATATTTTTCTTTTTTCTGCAATTAAAACTCAAATTATTCAGCTTGTTTAGACTCAATGATCTGTGCACTATGAGCTTTTCTTGCTTTTGTTTGGTGGTGCTGGGGAGAGAACTCAAGGGTCCTTCTGTTCTAGGCAACTGCTCTACCACCGTGCTACACCCTGTCCCTTCAGCACTACGTGCTTCTGAAGTGTCCACAGGTGACCAGGTTTGCGGAGCCCACACTCCGGTCCTTAACTTTGAATGTCCTTTAATTTGAGACATATGGGGCAGTGCCGAGCAGCATGTTAGCTCATCTTGGCAAAATACAAGACACTATTACATATTCCATTTAAATATCTACCTGCTATTTGTCACACACATTTTGAAATGCTCGTTCTGATCGTGTTTTACAACATAGACTGTCGGTTGTACTTGGCTTAAATACTTACATCCTTTTGAAAATAGCAACCCACTATTTGGCGCTGATGGTTTCTAATTAATATTTTCTCTTCATCTAACGTTTCAGTGAACTTCACACATGACATTATCCAGAAATGTGGTTTCAAAGGATAGGGCAATTTTGTGAGGATCGAAAGAAATTAAAAATCACCAGATCAAAGGAAATGCTTGCTTCATGGCTAGCAGCACCAGGAAATTCAGAATGAGATGCCACAATAGGAAGATGTATTTCAGTCTACAAGGAGACTAAGAATAACGTTATGACCTCTGAGACAGCCAATTTACGTATTCAGCCTATCAAAGCAGAGTGGCTGGGACAGCCATTCAGTGAGGATGAGGTGGCTATTGGTCTACTTTCCAAGGGAAGAGCTGCTGCTTCTATTCTTCTCAAGTGACACAGCTTATGCTTGTAATTAAAGAAAAAAGTATTTCTTGTTTGCTGCATTTCTCTCAGAGAAGGCGGCAGATGGAGGGAGGCGGAGGCAATAACCTCAAAGAGCGAGCAAATGTTTATTTGATGGCATGATTCTAACTGCCTGTGTTCACCCACCACAATCAGGCCTATAAATGCACTATCAAAGGACATCGATGTATGTCTAATTGTTCCCAATTCGAGATGGCTTAAAATTCTTGCATAGTTCCTCTCTGCAAGAGAAATAGAACTGAAAAGTAACTGCCTTAGAATTTCTGTATGTCTATGTCCTTCCCACATGTGTTCAGCTTTCTCAATAGAATTTATGTCAGGGAGCGCAGGTCACACTTCTGTGTGGGAAAATGATAGACACAGAAGGGCCATAGTATTGATCTTTGCTCGGAGTAGAGTAATGGGTGGAATAAACAACTACACTTCAGTGAGCTGCAGCACACACATAAGTAGGTGTGGATGAGATGTGGGCAAGACCGAGTATCTTCATTAATTGTCTGCATTTGAAGGAGACGAGGTCTATCTGTACAGCGGTGATGCCTCTATCTACTTATGATTTGTGGGAACATGGCTCAAAGTTACCGAAGCTACTTCACAACAGCCTACAGACTGCAGGGATCTGTCACTTCACATTTCCACACCAACAACTGCTAATGGAGACAGAATGCTGACCTTTGCTCCCCTACTCATGATTTCGATGAGAGCTGTTTCAGCTAATTTTTTTGAGCATTAGAAAGTCATCTAAAATGTAACTCTCCAAATGGAAAAGAAAGGACGAAAGGAAATGTAGGTGGGGCAAGATTACATTAAATAAGCATTATAGTCTTTAAAATGTAATAAATGTACGTTTAAAAATAATTTTGCATTCTCAAATAATGTCCCCAAGACCAGCTTCTCTGCTGAACTAACTTCATAATATTGATTTTTTTGAATGCTGGAATAAAAAAATGACAACGAAACCTCATATAAAAAATTCTTCCCATGCATTAAAAAATGTGTGCAATAAATTAAATACAAATTCTACCTTAGGGCTCTGGAGGGAAATCATTCTAGCTTTGCTGTCATGATTTATGGATGTCGCCAGAATTCTTTTCATATAATTATATCCTTTTATTAGATGACTGATAATTTATTCTTTTCCTATGTATATAGGGCAGTAATAATTTAGTAAGACTGATTTAATCAGATCACTGTAATCCATCGATCATTGCAACAATGGTTATGATTTAGATATGCTTTTCCCCTTGGAGACATTAAGACACATCAAGTATTCTTCCTTGAAAGTGAAGCTCATATGGACAGATCTGAAGACTCAGTTACTTACAAATATTTCAAACAAGTTTATACATCAATCATCAAATACTACACATTAAAAACCTACTCACAGTAGAAGGGATTAGATTGTGACCCTACCATGAAATAATAATAGTGCAACTTAATATCATTAATACCAGGACAAGTTCTTCAAAGCAGAAGTTAAGAATAAAACTCTGCCTGAAAATAATAATAGAATCTGAACCTATAGCTAATGTTGTTTTACTTGTACAAAGCTATTTCTGGCTAAAGTAAATATGACAGTCATGAATTGATTCAATTTGTGGTAAAATTCCATAGAGATTAATTTTCTGACTATTAGCATAGTCATGTGTTTACCCAAAAATGCGATTAAAAGATTCACTGCAACATGAAAAGGATGAAAAAAGCATGATTGCCTTCTTTTGTTTGTAGGGAAGTGAACTAACAAAACATATCAAAGAATACTGTCAAGATAAATTGTACTGTTAAAAGGTGATTGGCCAAGAAAGCACAAACCTCATACCCGAGTCCAAAGTTACCTGTTAAGAACTCAGGCTTTGAAATTATAAGCAAAGAGAATAAAATATGTGCGTACACGTTTATTAATAACAGCATGAGCTACAAGATGCGCAGTGTAACTGGGGCATTGGAACACTTATCTTACTTTATAAGAGCTACAGATACTTTGAATTTGCATTTATACAGAGAATTTGCATTTATATTTAGACTTACCATTTCTATTGTCCATCTATGAACTGATTACCCTTAACCATCTCTTTTGTATAAACAACTATTGACCTGTGAGTGTGATGAGCAGTCCAGATGGCGAAAGTGTATGATTTATGTTTCTGTACTAGGATAAGGTTTGTATGTAAATACTGCTGCCACATTAGTTAGGAAAAGCTCAAATATGCTAGTAGAAATAGTCATGTTTGAGTTCCTCAAACATATCAAAAATACATTAACTAATGATGAGTCTTATGCTCGCTTTGGGAAACTTTAGTAACACGAGAATGCTAACACACGTAGTTTTAGGACCACATCAAGTGTTTCCTTCAAAGTCTGAGCAAAATGAAGTGGAAATGGTCTCACTTCAGCTTATTACAAGGAAGCAGCAGAAAAAACCTGAGTCATTTCCACTTTTTAAAGTAGGAGAAATTGAAATAATATGCGACATTTGTGGAAACTGTGGCATATGAACCTATTTTGTGGCAATCCTACACTTGATGGGCCCCAAAAGACTTATCTAAGCCTGACATTTGGAACAGGAGGGCTGTTGGGATGGAAATGTAGAGATCACTTGGTTTAACTCCTTCATTTAGAGATGAGCACGAGAGCGTTACAAAGGTGAAAGGACGCTGAGGCTGTGGAACGAGTGAAGCCGGGACTTCACACTCAGGACTCTGCCTCCCTTTAGCTTTGCCTCAGCTCACTCTAGCAGCCCTTTTTTTTTTTGGCCACATGATTCCATTTATAAGAGAAAAAAAATGAAATGTATTATACTGAAAGAATGCAGTATTGTTATCATTAGAATATTATTGTTTAGTTTTTGTATCTGTTTTTATTGAATCAGGAAATAAACTCATATTCACATTAATGATGTACTGTACTACTAAAATAAGTGTGTGCACATTACAATTTAATATAAACATTTGTTCTTATTATATTTTGATCTTTCAGAAGGAGCACATGGAACCTGGACAAAATACAGTGCAGTTACTTAGAAATACGACGTGTAAATGATGGTAGCCCGCTAATACCTAACATAGCTTTGTATTTAGACTTAAAGATATGAACTGGTTCATATTCAGATTCCTATGAACCATCTAAAAGTGACTGAAACAAGTGAACAATTATTTTCAAATGCTGTGAATACAAAAGCAACTATGATAGGTTTGTAAAATGCCAAAATCTAAAGTTTTCCAGTAGGTAAGTGATATAATGACATGGATAGTGATAATCAGTTTTTCACATTGGGTAAGAAAAACTTTATTTACACTTTTGGGGTGGTTGTCGTTTTTATATCACTGCTTAAAAAAGAACATAGAGAGGTATAGTTCATTTAGTTTGAAGATTCTTTTTTAAAGAACAGTTTGCTAAAAGCAAAATTCTTTCCAAAGTGTGTTGAAACACTTCAGCAGATTTTAGAATCAAATACAATACCGAGTAATCTAGGAAAAATTAAGAAATTCTATTTTGTTATATAGGTCTCCCTTTTCAAAATAACAAAACCTAAGCATACCATCCTCATCAGTTTGAATAACTGTCTCTTCACTCTCCTTCCTTCCTTCCGGATTGGTCAGGATCATCTTGAGGCTGACGTTTGTGTAAGGCGGCAGATGGTCCACAACATGCTGAGGGGCTTTGGGATCCATGTCCAAGCAGTCTGCCTTGCTCTCGTTGTGACCACGAAAATAATGGTAGCAGATAGTGACATTAAAAGTGTGGCAACGAGTAATATTGTAACCTAAGGATTCCCAGTCCACAGCAATACGTCTTGCCTGGATTTCGGCTATCTTTAAAGTCTTTGGCGTCCGCATAGGTTCTGAAAAATCAATCAAAGTTGCAGAGAGTAGTCAGTTTTACCACGAATGATCTTGGAAATATAAAACACTGAGCGTATTACAGCTGAGGCAAATCCAGGAAAATGTGGAAATTATCTTTCACTTTAATTTTATTTATTCATGGTTTTATTTTTGAAAATTTCTATCAGTTTTACAATTTACCAGTGAGAAAAGAAATAATATGCAAAATAACTATCCATGGTGCTCAGAAACTTGGCAGCAAAATAAGAACCAACAAATGTAGCTGTAATGTCTTGATAGTTGACACTGCTGTTCACATCCAGTTCTCCCTCTTTCTCCTCTTTTGTCATTATTGAGCAAGTGAATTAGCTAATATATCATAATGGATAAGAGTCAGCTTGTTCTGCTCTATGATTTGTCATGTCACTGAGCTATAGTGTATACTAATTAGTCTAATTGTAACACTAAACTACCATTTACAAAAAATGACATGGATATTAATTAGCATTAATTATTTCAGTAATGATGTTATTCATCAAAGCCAAAACAAAAATCAGAGACAATTCCAAGAACACATGTGGATATGTACATTGTCTTCTTCTCTTCTTGATCTCTTTTTGAATTTTTCTAGAAATCACTCAGCTCTAACAATACATTTTCTGTCACCCAAACCAAACAGGGAGGTACATTTTCATTCAACTGGAAAATGCTGGCATCATGGAACACTTGGATGACTGGGGTCCATCCATCAATGACTCCCATGTGTATTCTTTCCTCATGCAAGAATAACTTTAATCTTCTAACTTAATCAAAATGATTACTGTATGAATGTCATGGCCATAGCAAAGTCCACAGAGTAAGGAGACCAATAGACAGCAAAGCTTTAACACACTGATCTGACAAAAATAGAGACACCAAGGCCAACATCAAGGGCTTGCAGGGGCCTCCTTTAACTCACTAAGGATAATCAATAATCATGTAAATGGAAATCAACAGGGAAAAAAGAAAAACAAGTAGAAAACAATTCCATATTGGGTGTTTTTATGCATTTTTATTTTTGAGATTAAAATCTCAGTTCTGTAAAAGTAGTCAGCATGCTATACAGATGGTTAACCCAAATTAGGTATCCAGTTCAGTGTATTTAATGTGCGATCTGAAATAAACTCTGGTGGCCATTTAATTCAAAAGCTCAAAACTACAAAAATCTGTTTCCAGAAATGCAAGTTAACCTTTGGGAGAATGTAATGTTTAGCTTTTAAATGTTATTTACCAATTTTAGGACTACTTATAATATCCAGCCTTAATCTCTTATCACTTTTATTTTGTATGCTACCTTCAGTTTGTGGATAGCCTGGAAGAAATAGGACTTTTGTTAAATTGCCTTATCTATCTTTATGCTAACGTTTTCCTTACCAGGTGCAAGAGTGAAGTGGTGATAGTTCCAATTTAGACCACTTCGTTGAAGATCCTGTCTTTGGCACTGCTGTTCATCAGCCGGACAGGTAGTTATAATAAGAACAACCCTACACTTTCCCAGAAAATACTGACTTTGGTGCCAGTAGATTGCAAGCAGATTCTATTCCGTGGCCTCATTCAGATTGAGTCAGACTTTGTTCTAAAAGTATTCAGAATAAGAAAGTAGCATTTCCCTCTAAGACTATCTGTAGTATATAAACGAGTAGCTTCAATACTGAAATGGCAAAATATATCAATAAATATTTACTATTTATGTAGCATTTTGGGGGCTACTATTTATGTAATGATTTCCACTGACCCCTCATTTTTAATCTGACTTTTTCCCTTTCTATAAAATTCTCCATTTCTGAGTCTTTCATCAGCCTTTCAATTTTGTTTCACTATTAAATTTGCATTTATTCCATAGTTTGATACAATTTTCAAAGACAAGGTAGTTCTTCTTCCTTAACTCTTGCATATTAAAGAGTCAGCAAAAGGTACATTTACTGCCAGTTATGTAAAAAATCCATAAGGCTCATCCTAGAATTTTGTATATTTAAATGTTTCTTACTTTGTCATTAAGGCTCAAAGAATCTTTGACAAGGTTACTGTTACTTATAATTCATACTTATTTCAGTGAATTAAACAAATGAGCAGTGTCTTGTTGAAAAAATAGACTTAAACATGATTCCACTCATATGACAATATTTACAGACATAAACACAAAGTTAAACTCCTGTGGAATAGAGAGGATTAAGAGTTACTGTCTATTTGCATTTTCTTATCATTGGCACATGTCTTTTTAACTTTTTTCAGCCTTTACTGAGGAAAGACCTTCTCGAGTGTGTGTGCATGCTCACGTGCATACATCTCACACACATATGAGCATAAACATATACACACACGATAACACTGCTGGGCAACCTCTCAGAACCCTATTAGACTTGACATAGGTTGACAAATGCACACTCATAGATAGCACTGACTTGAGAGAGTTCTATTCTATGACATCTACTGAAAGTAAATGTCATCAAAGGACTCAACAATAAATTTCCCTAAATATCTCACCCTAACACATTATTTCTAGTGTTACTGCATTGTATTTCTGAGGTAGCACTACATAAATACAAAATTTTAAACTTTAGGTCACAATAATTACTTGAATCGTGACAGAATCACTGCACCCGAGAGACACTGTGGGGATACGCTATCTAAGAGCCAGGCACGGGAGTATTTTGAGAGCTGAATACTTTAAAGAAATGACTGAGCAGGATGAAGGGCACATTAAGAGACTGCAGTAAATAATCTTTACAACAACAATAATGCAAATCATTGTAGAGATGGTATATGATGGGGATCATATTCATCCATGCAATACCAGTCAACTGTTGCAGAATTAGCCACATTTGTCTCTTTAAGCTTCTGACTTTAACATCTTTATTAAGTGCTTTATATATGTGAATTTATATAACAATTCTCTTTTACTTTGCTGCCAAAAAGAAGCTTGGTGAAGAAGAATGAAATGGAAATATTAAAGGACATAATTTTATAAGGAACTTGAGGGAAACTGCAGTGGAACAAACAACACAGCAAATGGCCATATTAAATGTTGAGATGAAGGTGTCCATCATTATGAAACAAAATAGGCTGCCCATTCGCACTAACTACAGTGGATGATACTACAGTGAGTAAGACCTAACAGCAGACTGAAGGAGCTTACCGTTTATTTATTAAAGGTGATAAAACAAGAACAAAAAAAAAAATCAGCAAGTATATATGCAAGTGACATATGAATGGAATAAAATAGGAATACAGAGGGGGAAATAGATTTCACCTGTCAATTGGAAGAGACGTTTACTATTAACTCTCAGTCTACAGAGCTAAGATCTGTAGATAAAGTTTGGATAAATAATACAAAAGCGGAGGAAACAAAATGAATAAAAATGCAATGGACAACTGGAAAGAAAGCATACACTCACATTTGGCTGCAGTAAATATGTCTGGGAAAAGGCGGTGCAGGAAAGATAGGTCGATAAAACACTGAATAAACTTTGGATGTCATGGTAGGAGGTTGAGCCTGATCTCACAGACTTTGGGAAGTCACTGAGAGTTCCTCAGCCAGGAAATCAGCACAGTCAACTGCTTTAGAAAGACCAATCTGTGGGCTGGGTTGAGTGTGGAGATGCTGAGAAGAATTCTCAGGACTGCAGTGTGCGAGGGGAGAAGCAGGCTTGCAGGGAGGGGACAGTGGGAACCAACAGCACGGCTGTGGTGGGGGGAAACAGCAGAAAAGCGGGATGGCAACGTGGATTTGAGATATGTGAAAGGCTAAGACACAGCCAGTGTGTTCGGACTGAATGGCAAAGAGAATTATGGCTTCCTTAAATGAAAGAAAAAATTCAAGAAGGGACACAGACCAAGGTAGAACGATATAGTAATTTGATATCATTTACTCAGGACGTATACTAGGAACTAAGAAAATAAAGATCCATTTAAACATGTCCCGGTCTAAGGTGCAAAGCAAATAAGCAGTACTTGAATGGATCTGTTTAAGTAACTTGGGGAGCACTCTGAAGAAAAAACAATCCAAACGGAGACATCAGTCTCCCTCAGGCAGGGGACGGGATAACCCTGCCCTTCCAAAGCAGAAGGAAGAGGTGGAGACAAGAAAAGAGGGAGAGGAGAGAAGGAGAACAGAAGGCAAGAGAGAAACGGAGGCATGACCTCTAACCACATGCCAACTCGAGCGGACTAAAATATGCCCAGCAAGGGGCTGGGGATTTAGCTCAGCGGCACAGCGCCTGCCTGGCAAGCGTGAGGTCGTGAGTTCGATTCCCCGTACTGGAAAAACAAAAACAAATAAAATACTCCCAGCAGATGGGTAAAGCAGCATTCTGGGCAGGTCTACGGATGACTGACAGACAGGCCAGGAAACTGAAGGAAGACTCACCCTAGATGTGGACGGCACCAAGCAAAAGGCTTGCAGCCTGGACAGGGTAACAAGGTAAAGAAGAAGGAAGTGCTGGGTGTGGTGGTGCACGCCTGTAATCCCAGCACTTGGGAGGCTGAGGCAGGAGGACCGTTGTGAGTTAAGAGACCAGCCTGGGCTACAAAGTGAGCTCAAGGCCAGCCTGAACTGCACAGCGAGACCTTGTCTCAAAAAGAGAAAAAAAAAAAAAAAAAAAAAAAGAAGGACGTGTTTCCACATATTTTAGTTTTCCAACCAGACTTGCACCAGTGAGTCTACAGTGAGCTCCCAGGGCTTCCACTGGCCTGCAGCTGCATGCTGCACCCCTCTTGCTCTGCAGCTTCCATTGTCCTGTGCAGGGCAGCTGCTGGATCCCATGGTTCTCCAGGGCACACAGGGACACTGTGACCTCTCCCTCCTCAGACCCGGGAAACCCACCTGAGAAAGCCCCTTGTAGAACTATACACCTAGTTTCTATCGACTTAGTTCCTCTAGAAAACCCTCACTAATGTAGGAGCGAGGAGAATGGTGGGAAAGAAGAGGGAGAGAGAGAAAGAGAGACAGAGCCAGACAGCAAGCAGGTGAGCCACAAGTGAAGGTGCTGTTGCACACGCAGAATGATACAAAGTCCCTCAGCAAAGCCCAGAGAGCTGGAAAAAAAAAAAAGACTGCTTATGTTAATTCCACCCTGCCCCGTATCATAGGTGAAAATTGAACTATGAAGGGGGCTACCACTTTTTCTGGAAGTCCATTAATTAAAGAGCAGAGGCTGGACTCAGAAACCAAGTCTAGACTACCGGAGTCGACATCCCTCTCACAATCCAGGCACTGCCAGCAGCCATTCCCACCTAAAATTTGAGCAGAATTCTCTAAGTTCTCCGAAGGATCTCTAAAATAATGTGTGCAGCCCAGGGATGGAGCTCGGTGGCACAATGCCTGCCTGGCAAGCGAGAGGTCCTGAATTCAAGTCCTGGTCCCAATAAATAAATAAATTAAATTAAATTAAATATTGTGGACTTAACCTTTCCTGTACCTGGTAACCACACTACAGCTGCACTGTAAGTTTTTCCAATTAACTATGAACATAGATATACGAGGAACATAAGCAACACACCTCATATAACACCTTTCTACACATAAGAGATGCTCACTTTGGTCTGGCACAGAAATTAAATATCGTTTACTCTCAGTCCTTATAGGTATTTTTGATATCCAAGAAATTCATTCCATTGGATGTGTGACCAGATTTTCCCTATAGTTCTATCTCTATCAATGATCTTTCACATTGGACCAATTAGGGGTAAAGGAGCCATGAGAGCTATGCAGTCCAGTCTTTTAATTACATTAAGAGTAATATTAAGGTGATGCTGTTTTGTTCATTTGTTTGCTTATGAGACAGAATCTTGCTGTATAATTCAGAGTGGTTGAAGTCACAGCAATCCTGCTGCCTCGGCCTCCCAAGTGCTGGGATTACAGGCATGCAAAGATGATGCTTTTATTTAATCTTTCTAGCCTCAGCCATTAGAATTGATCTTGACCCATTACAGTTCCTGAATAAACATTTTTGAAAAAAATGAAGCTCAGGTTGCTGAAATGAGTTTTCCAGAATCACGCTCTGTATCTACCTACTTTCTTAATTATCAGCTTTTTGTGAACAAGTGTGTGTTATAAACTGCACCGGGAGAAACGAACACACAGGACCTGGACATCAAGGACTCCAGGCTCAAATTCACTTTCCCATGTGGAGAAACCCTGCATGGCTTTGTTCTTCTTGGGAGATGATGCCATGGGATTAAGGAAAGTGCTCTGAGAAAGGGGAAAGTGTGCAGTAGTAACCACGAGAAAGTCTATGGTGGTTTCCTCTCAGAAACGTCATTTACGATGCTCTTGAGACGGGTCCTGCTTCTAAATCCAGCTTTGATTTTGTGTTTCCTCCTATTAACATGGCCCCTAACTTTTTCACGAAAACTTTGCTTCTATTGTGTGTTCTAAGATTTGGTAATCTAGGGGGCTGGGGATTTAGCTCAGCGTCACAGCGCCTGCCTGGCAAGCGCAACGTCCTGAGTTCGATTCCTGGTACCGGGAAAAAAAAAAAAAAAAGGAAAAGGAGATTTGGTAATCTAACTTTCTATCAGTCATCACCTATGTTATACTATTTTGGCTAGAAAGGGGTAAAATGCACATATAGCCATATATCCCAGTACGGCTGCGTGTGTGTGTGTGTGTGTGTGTGTGTGTGTGTGTGTGTAGCAAAAAGATTGCTTAATGAATGTAATGAAAAGTGGACTACGGGGCTGGAGACATCCCTGATAACAAGTTTCAATTTCCGGGACCGTCAAAACAAAAGAGATTAAAAAAAAAAAGAAAGAAAAAGAAGAAAAGAAGAAGAATTTAGCTTAAAAAGGTGGAATTATCTATTTGGTAGAATCCATCCATATGATTTCCTTATTTTGCATAATAGCTCTATGCCATAAAGCATTAACAAAATGACAACAGCTTCATCTCAGGTTGGGTATTAGTGAGTCCATGTTGAATGTACACACTCTTCCAAGTCTGCCTACTGAAGCATCAGTCAGGAGTTTCAGATGAGCTAAAATCAGGACATAGGACCCGGCAGAGGAAGGAAGAACTAGAGGCAGAGTCCAGGCCTTTCCACATTCTGCTCTTTCGCTGATGAATCTCAAGCTCTCTTATGTCTCTGCGGTCAGATTTACAAACAAATTGGAAAAGGTTCTCTTCATCCCCAATAAGTCCTAAGAAAACATGTACCTATTAAATTAATAAGTACATACAGTGAGAAATGTCAGAGTTAGACGGCTTTATTTTTCCTGCCAAATGCTGATCATCAAGGTTTGCCGGTGTTTCCCTTTCTCTTTAGCCTTCTACTGTCCGTCTGCCTCTTAGACGGCACAGTGAGAAAGGCCGTGTGAAACCAAGATGAAATGACAGAGCACTTACACATCAAATCCTCAGCCAGCAGTACATAGTCAGCAGGTAAATAAGCAGCCTGACGCTGCCTTCACTGAAATTCTAAATAAAATAAGAGTGGGATTTATGCCTATAGTTAGTAACTTATGTGTCAAATACTTACAACAACTTAATAAGATACAATGAAGAGCTATTTGATAATTCTACGGTTTAATGAAATTAATGGACAGAGAACCCATTTACTTCGAGTTATCTACCAACAGCCAGAAGGTTTAATAAGTTGTTCTCCCTAACAGATGAAAGGAATTGAACGTTTCTGGTACTTGCTAAATAACACAACACATGGCGTGTCAATATCTATGTCCTTTTGTAGTAATAATCTCCAGTTATGCTGACAGAGTGCTGAAAACAAAAGCTTTAGTTGTTTCAGAAGAATGGAAGGCAGGGATCGTATTTCCCTAGAATCGGTTTTTAATGATAAAGCTTATTATCCAGCTGTCAGTCAGAGAAAAATAGAAGATGTCCCAAAGCTCAATGCCAAGGAAAAAAAAAAAAAAAAAAAACATTGGAGAATCTTGTCAAAGATGTACACAAACTAAGAACACTGAAGCATGACAGGGCCTTCTTGCTCCTGGCTGTCTTTTCATCTGAAATCTCAGAAGCCGACTGCAAAACACTATTTCCATTGCATTTATTGCAACACACACAGAAAGTGAATTTTCCAACTGCCACAGAAAATATTTGCCAGTTGGAGATGAAAACAAATTGAGATAAAAGTTCTGAACACAGGTGAATTTTAAAAGTAACTTTTAAAACTGGTGCTCCTCCTTGTGAAAAGGAAAATGCAAAATGTTTGGAAGACATAATTTACCAAAGGCTTTGTGTTTTTATTCTTCCCCTTCCATTTATGATTGAGGACAAGCGAGGTTTTGCATTTCACATCTTTTCAATGTTATAGCATTATTAGCAATGCCAAAAAGATGCCGTCTCCACTCCCGTGGGTCAAATTGAGTTAATGGTAAGTTGCAGAGATGACTTGATTAGTACAGTAACACAAGGGAGCCGCAGGAGCAGGAATAATCACAAGCCAACTGTCAGGTCTTTTGGCTTTCTGGATGAGTGGCTGAGGTGACATGCATGGACTCGAGGGAGATCTAGTGACAGAGGGTGCAGGGCTCACTCAGCTCCCACCAGAGTCCCAGTCACATGTGCCCAATGTCATCAAAGCCACAGTAAGCATATTATCCTGCAAAGCCAAAACAAGTCATCGCCAGTACTCTCCAGAGGCTTCCTCAAGCTCATCGGACAATTCTGATAAAATTAACATTTGGATCCACTCTACAATGATGCACGGCAATTGTTTGATGGTAAAGAACAAGGCCACCAATGTGACATTAACAAAAGAGACCAACCTGACTCATTTTCTAATAGATGAATCTCATCACGTTTTATCACGAGATGGAGTTCTCAGAATGAGGGAAGTTGCAAATGTAGGGATAGTTTAATGATTTTTCACTTATACGTTCTCATAATATTAGAGTGTATTGGGTAAAAACACGTAATTACAATCAATGAATTCACCTTGATTCATCTCTGAGATTGTGTGTCACCCTTATGTGTTATTTAAACCAAACGTGTTATTGAAATTAAACATTTTCTAAAGGTATGTAGCTGGAGAAAATACAAAGTAGAAAAGAAAAGGTATTTTGTCAATTTGTAATAGAAAATAAGAGAATAACCTACTTCTGTAGAAACAAGCTTTATTTTTCATAAATTTTTTACCCACCACATAAATCAAACAGACAGGTACAGTGATTTGTATATAACCGTTAAAAATGTAATATGTAAAACACTGCTTCATCATATGTGGCATAAGAAGTAAGGTGACTTTGGGAAAAATACATATATTGATAACAAATTTTAACAGGGAATTTTCAAAGTCTTCTTTATCCCTAAAAGGAAGATTTTAGGTTGCTCTGAGAAATGATGTAAATGTCTTGTATGCCAACTTTTGTGGTTGGCCTACAGCATGTGCTTGGAAATTTTTTATTTTATGAAAAGTTAAGCAGATCGTTTTAGCATGTCAAGGACCAATGAAGACAGAACCTAAAAACACAGTTTTAGGGTTCACAATGATGAGGTCCATTCTTCATCCCTCCTTGTATTCCTACCGTTTGCCGTATGATTTTGTTATCTTCACATCAAACACATAGGTGTTTTCCCTGATCCTTTGATTTCAGCCTCTCCTTATGACTTGTTTTAGTCAAAGAGTGAAGCAAACGTACGTGTTGGTAAGGTGCCACCCAATATCCCCAGTCCTGTGCTCTCTGCTTGCTCATATAACTTTTAAATATGAAATGCATGTGGGACACAGCTGTTACCACCATTGTACCAGAAAAAGCCAACTAGGTCACCTAGTAGCCACTGCTAGCAGATCTGTGAGCCAGTGAAGACCAGTGTATAATAAATATAGCTGTACGTACACCTCATCTCTTTGTTTAATGAATTATGTTAGTACTTAAGTGAAGATTACGTGAATGTTAAATCCACACAGAGCGAGCAATAGAGTCATTTAGGAATTTTATTTCCGTTCCATTTCAGTTAGCTTTCCTCTTGCTTGGACACCACCCGACACCCACAGTTTCAGGAAGATTCAGTCCATGCTCAGCTGGCTCCAAGCTCTGGCTCTCGCTCTGGCTTGGGCTCTGCTTGACCCACCCAGACTCACACAGGAGTGTGTTCCACCAATTACACAGGGAATCCCAAACCCGATCGTGTTGCTACCCCAACTCTAACTGCTACACCTCCTAATGGGTTGTACTGAGCTAGAACATGCTCATTTAATATTCTGTTTATAATGATAGAAATCATACTAAGTCCTTGATGTGCATAGACACGATTGCGTATGTACCCTAAAACCTGACATTCAGTGGGTGTATTTTTGTCTTCATTTTCTGAATGCTGTTTGAGGCCAGGTTATTTCTTTAATATGTTTCCAAAGAGATCAATAAATTAGAATAATGACAGCTCAGTAAGCCACAAAATTATGACAATATTTTGTTCTAGACTATAATAATTGAGAGAGCAGGCTCACTTTCACCTATTCCACTGCTGCAACTAATGTGTATTAAACCGTTTTAATTTTTCATATCAAAGAGGTCACAGATTCATATAGAAGCCAGTCTGCAATATAATCTAAATTTCTTTATAATAAATGAATAGGATGGACAGAAAAAATACATTTATATATATATTTTTCACGAATCTTTCGAACAATGCCAAGATTAACATGTATGTTTTTCTCAACTGCGTATTGTTTCATAAACATTTTAGTGCCTGAGTTAATCAGTCCACTCAAATTAGGAAAATCATTGTAAAGTACTTCAGTTAATGGAACGTTAAGAGGGCCTTAGTTTAAGTCAGGTTATTTTACAACATGGAACTCTCATCCCCAAAAAACTAACCATAAAAATCACATTATAATGATATTCCAGGTATGACTATTCAGTTTGTTCCTCAGAAAGATTATGATTTTATTACATCAATTTAGGTCCTCCTTTCATTTCTTCCAGAAACTACTTATTAAAGAGGTGAATTTTTTTTTATTATGTATCTGGGGAAAATAGAAAAATTCTAAAGTATAATAGAAATAAACTGTACCATATAAATGTCCAAAGCAATCGTGACTGTTGACTTTAATGAAATATATCATTTTACAAAACTACAGGGACCTGGTAACACGTTCGCTTCAGGGGACTAGAAAAGAGATAAGGACTGCAGGGTTGAGGATTTTCCGTCTATTTCCCTTTCTGAAGTCCCTATTTATTCTCCACTTTCATGCATGATTAACAGCTCGTAGACCCTTCACTTATAATCAATAGTTGTGAAGTTTTATATTAGCTTTAAAGATTAGACAGTCTTGATTATAAATGTTATCGATTTGTACAGCTTAGTTGCAGAAATCTCTGTACATTTTTTTCTGGGATTAAATTAAAAGGAGATATATGGCCCGCACATGCTAGAATCGCTAGTGTGATTATAAGGTGAGACCTCCTTGCACTCATTTCTCTAGATGAATAAAACCCAGCTAGAGCACTAAAGCATGAATCAGTGTGTCAGCAGACATCAAGCTGAGATAGTAAACAGTGAAAATGTGACAAAAAGAATTACAAAACCACAAGGAAACCTGCCTAAAACTATAATTAATACAGGCAACTTGCAAAGATTAATTGCTTAGGGCTGGGGCTATAGCTTAGTGGCATAGTGCCTGCAAGCATAAGATCCTGAGTTCGATTCCCGGTACCAAAAAAACACAAAGATTAATTGCTTTAGCTTGTCTGTAAATTAGGAAATTGACAGAGGTAAGAATAATGAACTCCCTAACATCTACCTGGCAAATCTGAGCCTCTTTTAAAACTGAAGATTCACAATCTCTTTTGAATTAAAGCAAAGATGACAATTTTTTAATTATTAGAAGAATAAATACGATCATTTTAAGGTTAGCAAATAACTTGGTGACTCTAATATAATAACCAAATCTGCTTTATGAGTATTGTCACCTTAAAACCTAAAGTACTATTATATATTTTATGTTCACTATTTTAGAGTCTGAGGTTGTCCAGGAAAAAACAGCAAGCATCTTAACATTCCAAAACATAAGGGGAGGTTAATATTTTCCAACTTCAAAATCTTACTTTACCCTTTTCACGTTATATGGGTTTCTAATATCATTTCATTTTTTACCATGAGAAATACTTTTCATTATGCAAGTTGATTATGACCCAGATCTACGGAAGTCATTATTTAATGACACACAAACCAGAAATAAATTTGATTCATCTTGATGTGCATCATAAAGCTTTCATTTCCTTACTTTAAAAAAATATTCAACAGTAAGTTTTAGAGCACAACATGCCTTGAGACAATTTGTAGGGCTAGTCAAATGTTCCAGTTTGTCAACATTGGCTGTGACACAAAGTGAAATCCACATGAATTACATAAGGCAAAGAATAACATGTATATCATGAAATATTTTATGCAAAGCATTTGATCATAATGTTTTCTAGTAAAATCTGCTAATTCCTTCAAATGGCTCCATGAAAAAGTACAGAACACTAACAACATACAGAAATTATATCATGGGGCACCATTTTGCTTTGTTTCTGTAAGTCCCGATAAAACAGCTCTTTGAAATATTATGTATAAGCTCATAATCTCTATGGAGATTCACAGAAGAACAGCAAACAAAGTAAGAAGTGTATAAAAGGTAAAAGCACTGTGGAATTGTTTTATGTTTGTTCTGTACAAATGCTACTTTAGTAATCACATTCTTTCTCCATCAAAGTCTGTATTACCGGTTCCAACCCATGTCTTTACTTCTGGCTCTGAATTTCAAGCAGTGTGCAGATTTCCATCTGGATGCTAACATACAGTACATATCATTGAAAACTAGACCCACCACTTTATTTCTATGAGTGCTGCGTTCTAATCGTCTGGCTCCTCTTAAATATCTTAATCCCCAAGCAAAACTTTGACAGAATCAATTGTTTCTCCTTTCCCCACACAGCCCTTTGTGGTCAGATCTGTTTAATACATCTTTTGTAAGATTACTAGCATTTCTTTGTCCCTCTACTTCATTTAAACTCTAGTTTTCTGTCACTGAAACTATCAGGAGTTATTTCAACTGCCAATATTTCCAATACATTCTTCCCCCAGCTCTTCCAAAGGGCAGCTGTGATTATATAGCTCTTCCCTTCAAAACAAAATTGGAGATTTTCTTGGCTGGGTAAATATAATAAAATTCCATGTTCTAAAACCCAAGGACCTCCCCAAACACTGTGCTTTGTCTCAGGTATTTCCTCCAATGCCCACACTCCTGTCAGTCAAGTCACTGGTTTCAAAGCTAATGTAAAACTGTCCAGGATCTGTACTGCTTTCCCTTTCGTCATCTAATTAGAATTCACTTTGCTTGTAGATTTTCCTATTCAAGCAATGAATGTATAGTTCAAAATATAGTATCTTCATGGGAAAAGCTTGTTCAGGAAGCCTGACAGTGTGATAAGCAACCTTTAATTCTCAGACTTTTATCTGTACCTCAGTCCAGGAATTTAACCTATGCTGTCTTTCTTTCATTTAGTGTGTCTATGTGTTCATGTCTCCTCGTGTTAGAAACTGAAAGAGTACATAAAATCCAAAAAGTACAGTAAAGATTGTGAAAGGGAAAGAAACTGCTCAAAAGGAAAAAACTGGGAAACGAGAAAAGAGAGAAAGATGGAAAGGAAAAATACTTACATATATACATACAAGATAGCTAAGATAATTGTACTACTAATTTCTATTGATTTATTGAAAGGGATAGTTAAGGCTTAATTTTTTTTATCAATTTTGCATCCTATATCTGAAAATCTGAACAACTACTTTGAAGATAACAATATGCAATATAACAACCACTGTTGATTTCCACTCATATTTTGAAATTCTGTATCATTTTAAATATTTTTAAAAAATTTTTTTATTGTCTTAAAATAAGAAAAAAAAAGGCTGAAACGATCAAAAAAAAAGAAAAAGAAAAAAAGGTAAACTTGGAATCAGAAACTGTGCCCTATGCAGAGGCAAATAGCTCAATAAACTGTTAGCATAGTAGGCAAACATCTTTGGAATGCATAGGAAACTTTTACAGACTAAACTCCCAGTTAGTTCCTACTAGACATTTAAATATTGAGAAGCAGTATTTGTATCAAATATTTAGTGAATAAATACAAAGCGGAAGACAAATGGGCCAAATGGGCAGGCTAGCTGTGGAGGGGTCCAAAGTGATTAAGACGCAGCCTCTCTTACCAACTCTTACTGCGATGAAGGCACAGGCCAGTGAACAGGAAAACACTAATTTAGTGCAGTAAGCATAGAAAGCACCGTTGGAACAAAGCGCTCAGTGAGCTTCAAATCTCTTGTGATAGGGGAGATAGCATTTCATCATAGAAGTAATGTGTTTTCCAGAGGGAAAACCAGGTGTTTTCACTGTGAATGGAGAGTTTCTGGAGCATCTTCAGAAAAAAAAACAGGGCTACAGGGAATTGTCACACTGATTTTAGACAGGGAAGAACTTCCACCCACAGTGCTAGATTTCTCTACCCTATTTCTGTTTTCCTATACTCCAAGTAGATCAAAGTACGTACAGGGAAGGTGACTGGTTTTAAATATTAATCTCTTGCCGGACCTCTTCAGACTCATACATCCAATTACTTGTCAAACATCTCAGCATGGTTGTCTGACGAGTCTCTGGAACAAAGGTCTCCAAATCTGAGCTAATTCTATTCCTCAGCCTATTTGAGCCAAATCATTCCAATGATCATTCCAGCTGTGCAGGCCAAAACCCTTGGACAAGGCCTTTCTTCATGCAACCCTGCACATCTATTTCTTCGGTCAATTCTTTTGGTCTCCCTCCTGAGTTTGTTTAGCGTTTGGGCACGTCAGTGTGAATCTCACCACTGTTACTTCTTTGATCTTCACTATTATTACTTGTGGCTGCATTCTACAAATTAAAGTTCCTACAGATTAAACTGGAGTGAACTCTAGCTCCTCCTTTGCCCCTATTTCTCAGAGCTGTTAGTGAGTGCCCACCTAACTCAAGGTAAGAGAGAATGTTGTCACAATGATTCCCAAGTCCTGCACCTTCTGTCTCCCAGCCCAGCCACTCTCCCTCCTCAGGCAGGGCCTGTGCATTTGCTCTTCTCTCTGTCTGGAGTGCTTCTCTATCAGACAACCACTGGTCTCACTTCCCAGCTTCACATAGGGGTTTATTCAAAAGTGTTTTTAATGACAATCTTAATTAAAATCTGTTATTCATTTATTTCTTTTACTCAGTAGCATTTATCTCTTTTTAAATCTTCTCATACTAAAATGTTTGGTACATAAACATTGCTGAATAGATGCTTGGAAAAGTAAATGACTGAATGGATTCATCTTTGAATTACTGGATTGATGGGTACATTTTCTGCAGTCAATAAATGCTTGGCACATAATAAGTGGATTTCATCATTGCTGATTGAAGATTAAACTATACTAACAGAACAGCTACCAATGAAATCCTATGTCTGAACTTAGTTATGAGATTTCAGTAACTAACCAGGCACATTCTCTTGATATAGGTCAACATGTTTGAAGCCTAAAGAAGCAGAGTCGAACTTTCAATGTGAATTTCAAAAATGTCAAATAACTGGGTGAAATTGACTAAGCAGAGAGGAAAAGGTTATCATAAACCTTTCAAAAACTAAGTGGGAAGATTTTTGACACAGGAAGTACACATTACAGACCATAACCTGAAGAGTGTTTAAAATGTTTTCTCTATCATAAAATCAGACTAATGATAGTCATTTTGCACTGCATTTATTTATTGACTTATTGATCTTTTAAGTAGTTTTTCTTATTTTTTTTAACCTGAAAAGCAAGTTTCTCTAGGACAAGGAACATATTTACTACTTCACTTATTTTTTATTCAGTGCTAAGCATAGGGTAAGAAAACAATGAATATATTAACTTTAAGCAATTTTACCCTAAAGGAGGTGTTATGAAATCTGAGGGCTCTGAACATAAAATATCAATATAAACCTCATCAAGTTTGAGGAAAAGAACCTTGAAGTCAATGGATTTTTTTCATACGACAAGAAGAACAGACCTTGCTGCCTTGGAATATTTGATATTCCAGCTCAAACATGAGATGTTCTGCATAAATAGTCTATTTCTTAAATGACTGATTTTGTTTTAGGTTACACTGCAGAACAGATGGTGTCATTAAATGCACATTGAACTTTTTTTTCACTTGTACAGAGGCTTAAAGAGTTAGTTTTTCTATGAGAGCCTGAGCCAATTACTCTTTACTCTGAGTTTGTTATCAGTCATATTGTTTGATTCTCAGGGTCAAGTCTCTTCAGTGCTTTGGGTTTTCATCAGCTTGACTGTTACAGAGGCACAGAACAAGTATTATGGACTCCTGTGCTTCTACATGTGGTATATGTCTTAAATTGCCATGTGTAACCACAGTAGGAGGCCATAATCCTCCCCTGTTGAAAGGCCATATATGTATATGAAAAGAGTTAAGAAAATGAACCATGAAATCAGACTGTGGATAGCCCAAGGGTGAGTTATTGATACTCCTGAAACAAGGAAATGATAAAAAATAGTACTTATTTCACAGAGTTGTAGTAAAAAACGGTAAGATGGAACAGACAAAGTGCTTAGAAAACTACCTGGCCGACATAATGAATAAAATGTGGCTATTAATTTCACTGTGTTTGGCTAAGGAGTGGCCCAGCACCTGCCTGGCAAGTGCAAGGTCCTGAGTTCTATTCCTGTACCAATATAATAATAATGACAATAATAATAATAATTTCACTGTGTTATACAACAGTGGCAATGTAGCATTATCCTTTATAGTAGTATAATCCTTGAAGAGATTGGTGTTTATTGCCTTATCCCAAACTCAATTATGTGTCATCTGGGACTATTTACCCATCTTGTACTCTTTGTGGGGACATTAAGCATTAATTTTTGCTTTCAAAATGTCAAGATAAATAATTTGAAAAAGTCATCCCTTTATGGGTTATTCTGCATCTTTGTTGATGAATATATATCTAAGAAACCTGGGAAAATATTTAGTGTGAAACAAGAACAACACCAAAATCTAACAGATATCTACCTAACAAATAGAGAAATTTGCAAAAGGTAGAGAAGGTCACTGATCAAAAGCTTTTTCTACTAAGCTGGATGTCTGAGCCTACCCACTCATTCCACAGGTCTCTTTTACTATGGATAATGTTTTAAAAATATTTAGTTGCTTGAAATACTGACTATTTCAATAATTCTTGTTTTGGATATGTCTCAGCAATGAGAGAAAAGTAACTAAGATAGACATATGTCCATGTACATCAAACCCCACTCCCGGTACCAAATTCTGTCTTGGTTACTTTTTTCTTGTTGTTGAGACAAATACCTGACACACAAAATTAAGGAAGGAAGGGTTTATTTAGCTCACAGTTCATGGAGGTTTCAGTCAGACTCGGCTCTAAGGCAGAGTGGCACATACAGGGCAACAGTTCATGGCAGCAGAAAGCAGTAGAAGCAAGAGGAGCACAAGGGGAGGAGCAGCACCAAGTAGCCTCTTTCCCTCCCTTACACTGTATATAAACTACCTGCCCCAGGGTGGGTGCAATACTCACACTTACAATTCCAACACTGGACCATGAATCAATCATAAACTGTAGAAGCCTGCCCCATGACTGCATGAGGCTTTGAGGGGGATGGCCAGACACAAAGCATATCATGACAGAAAGCTATAGAAGAGTTGTTTAAATGTTCATGTTACTTATTTATCTATTTTCTATAAGATTGAAAGCTTGAAGACATTTCTATTGTTCAAATCTATGGTCAAATCATAGGTGGTAATAATATTCCAAAGTTCTTTAATGCTTTCTTTGAAAACTTTAGTACATTTTGTGCAAAGTAGAAAAGAATTTGCTAATTTAAAAAAATCTGTGGACCTAAATAAAAGTACTTTATGAATTCTTCAAAACTGGGCTTAAAGAAACATTCATGTAGTTATAACTTTTGTACTGCTCTGAGTTATCCTGAAGATTTATGTGGAATATACTTGGGTATTTTACAATATGCTTAGAAAAATAAAGCAAATTCAATAATACACATAATTATACTTCTATAGTCAAGGTTACTTATAGCTCACCAGTGCACATTTTGTCTGTTTTTGGAACTTTATAGCAAAATAAAGGGCTTAAGAAAACCATAATAATATAGTACTTAGCAAGTGAAATGTGACAATTTCATCTCCTCTTTTATCTTTTATGTACTTTGAGAAAGCATTTTTATATGCATTTTCTAATGGGGAAGTATAATTCATTTCTCTGGCTTATCAAGGATGAAATATACCAGAAATATATATTATGAAATCATTTTGAAAATATTTCCCCTAAAGCAGAAGACTGTATTAACTCTTCTAGCTCAAAACTGTAGAGTACAAAAATGAGGTCACATAAATAGTATCTACTCAATGTGTTTTACACTATGTGTTACATATGTATAATACATGCATATACAATTTTCAATGGAAGAATGATAAATTATTTTATAAAATAATAAGACAAGGTTGAGGACACGAACTTGTCTTAAGCAAGTTACACACATACCATCCCACTGCATTTCTTTTAGAGATACTTTGTGTTGAACCACGCTGCTTGGAGAGATTTGGGGGAATGAGGACTGACGATCAGCTCCTCCAAGGGGAAGCCTGCTCCCCCCAAGGCTCATGAAGAGACACAAGCTGAGCAGCATAATTGCAATGGCGCCCCCTGCTGGGCCACAGAGCAGCCCCCACACTGGGGCACTTACCAGGAGCAAGGCTACCAGAGGTCTAGATTTTCTCTCTGAAGCAATTAAATTTATTTATCAAAAACTCATCACTGCAATTCTAACTTCAAATGGATCTGAAAATGCTCTCTCAACTACTTTACTACTTGACGGAGCCAGGCCAAAACTGCACCAGACTCTTAAATTGCAAAAGACACACACAAACATAATTTTTGAAAAACATATGCAAAATTATTTACTTCTAAACACAACATGCCAATATTATTTTAGTGCCAACACTATTAAAATGCATTAAGTTTAGTCTTTCCAACACATAATGCTAAAAGGATGGGCTGAGTCACTTTTTTTT